>NW_027175463.1:1315000-1382500 GCF_028021215.1 Eschrichtius robustus | reverse complement strand
CGTACCCTAATCCTAACCCGTACACTAAACCGAGCCCTAACCCTCAAACTAACCCTAACCCTAACCCTAACCCATACCCTACGCCGTACCCGAACCCGTACCCGAACCCGTACCCTAACACTAACCCTAACCCTAACCCTAACCCTAACCCTAAGCTACCCTTGACTGCTTCTGCCTCTAATAGATTTCCTAAGCACTAGTGTTTTAAGGAACAGGTTAAAAAGAGAATCCTAATGTGATTTCTTGATAATGGGTGTGTTCCTTATCTTCTCCTAGTGTCTAAACTCTTCTCCATGGCTGGACCCCCAAATAATATTCCTTGACGTGTTAAGGGGTATCTAGAGAGTGGGATAGGTTTAATAACTACCCTAACCCTAACGCGTACCCTAATCCTAACACGTACCCTAATCCTAACCCGTACCCTAAACCGAGCCCTAACCCTCAAATTAACCCTAACCCTAACCCTAACCCATACCCTATGCCGTACCCGAACCCGTACCCTAAGAGGTACCCTAAAGCTAACCCTAACCCTAACCCTAACCCTAACCCTAAGTTACCCTTGACTGCTTCTGCCTCCAATAGATTTCCTAAGCACTAGTGTTTTAAGGAACAGGTTAAAAAGAGAATCCTAATGTGATTTCAGGATAATGGGTGTGTTCCTTATCTTCTCCTAGTGTCTAAACTCTTCTCCATGGTTGGACACCCAAATAATATTCCTTGACGTGCTAAGGGGTATCTAGAGAGTGGGATAGGTTTAATAACTACCCTAACCCTAACGCGTACCCTAACCCTAACCCCTAACCTAACGCTAACACGTACCCTAATCCTAACCCGTACCCTAAACCGAGACCTAACCCTCAAACTAACCCTAACCCTAACCCGAACCCATACCCTACGCCATACCCGAACCCGTACCCGAACCCGTACCCTAAGCCGTACCCTAACCCTAAACCTAACCCTAACCCTAACCCTAAGCAACCCTTGACTGCTTCTGCCTCCAATAGATTTCCTAAGCACTAGTGTTTTAAGGAATAGGTTAAAAAGAGAATCCTAATGTGATTTCTTGATAATGTGTGTGTTCCTTATCTTCTCCTAGTGTCTAAACTCTTCTCCATGGCTGGACCCCCAAATAATATTCCTTGACGTGCTAAGGGGTATCTAGAGAGTGGGATAGGTTTAATAACTACCCTAACCCTAACGCGTACCCTAACCCTAACACGTACCCTAATCCTAAACCGTACCCTAAACCGAGCCCTAACCCTCAAACTAACCCTAACCCTAACCCTACCCCATACCCTACGCCGTACCCGAACCGTACCCGAACCCGTACCCTAAGCCGTACCCTAACCCTAACCCTAACCCTAAGCTACCCTTGACTGCTTCTGCCTCCAATAGATTTCCTAAGCACTAGTGTTTTAAGGAACAGGTTAAAAAGAGAATCATAATGTGATTTCTTGATAATGGGTGTGTTCCTTATCTTCTCCTAGTGTCTAAACTCTTCTCCATGGCTGGACACCCAAATAATATTCCTTGACGTGCTAAGGGGTATCTAGAGAGTGGGATAGGTTTAATAACTACCCTAACCCTAACGCGTACCCTAACCCTAACCCCTACCCTAACACTAACACGTACCCTAATCCTAACCCGTACCCTAAACCGAGCCCTAACCCTCAAACTAACCCTAACCCTAACCCTAACCCATACCCTACGCCGTACCCGAACCCGTACCCTAAGCGGTACCCTAAAGCTAACCCTAACCCTAACCCTAACCCTAACCCTAACCCTAAGCTACCCTTGACTGCTTCTGCCTCCAATAGATTTCCTAAGCACTAGTGTTTTAAGGAACAGGTTAAAAAGTGAATCCTAATGTGATTTCTTGATAATGGGTGTGTTCCTTATCTTCTCCTAGTGTCTAAACTCTTCTCCATGGCTGGACACCCAAATAATATTCCTTGACTTGCTAAGTGTTATTTAGAGAGTGGGATAGGTTTAATAACTACCCTAACCCTAACGCGTACCCTAACCCTAACCCCTACCCTAACCCTAACAAGTACCCTAATCCTAACCCATACCCTAAACCGAGCCCTAACCCTCAAACTAACCCTAACCCTAACCCGAACCCATACCCTACGCCGTACTCGAACCCGTACCCGAACCCGTACCCTAAGGCGTACCTTAACCCTAACCCTAACCCTAACCCTAACCCTAAGCTACCCTTGAGTGCTTCTGCCTCCAATAGATTTCCTAAGCACTAGTGTTTTAAGGAACAGGTTAAAAAGAGAATCCTAATGTGATTTCTTTATAATGGGTGTGTTCCTTATCTTCTCCTAGTGTCTAAACTCTTCTCCATGGCTGGACCCCCAAATAATATTCCTTGACGTGCTAAGGGGTATCTAGAGAGTGGGATAGGTTTAATAACTACCCTAACCCTAACGCGTACCCTAACCCTAACGCGTACCCTAACCCTAACCCCTACCCTAACCTTAACACGTACCCTAATCCTTACCCGTACCCTAAACCGAGCCCTAACCCTCAAACTAACCCTAACCCTAACCCTAACCCATACCCTACACCGTACCCGAACCCGTACCCGAAACCGTACCCTAAGCCGTACCCTAACCCTAACCCTAACCCTAACCCTAAGCTACCCTTGACTGCTTCTGCCTGCAATAGATTTCCTAAGCACTCATGTTTTAAGGAACAGGTTAAAAAGAGAATCCTAATGTGATTCTTGATAATGGGTGTGTTCCTTATCTTCTCCTAGTGTCTAAACTCTTCTCCATGGCTGGACCCCCAAATAATATACCTTGACGTGCTAAGGGGTATCAAGAGGGGGGGGTAGGTTTAATAACTACCCTAACCCTAACGCGTACCCTAACCCCTACCCTAACCCTAACACGTACCCTAAACCGAACCCTAACCCTCAAACTAACCCTAACCCTAACCCTAACCCATACCCTACGCCGTACCCGAACCCGTACCCGAACCCGTACCCGAACCCGTACCCTAAGCCGTACCCTAACCCTAACCCTAACCCTAAGCTACCCTTGACTGCTTTTGCCTCCAATAGATTTCCTAAGCACTAGTGTTTTAAGGAACAGGTTAAAAAGGGAATCCTAATGTGATTTCTTGATAATGGGTGTGTTCCTTATCTTCTCCTAGTGTCTAAACTCTTCTCCATGGCTGGACCCCCAAATAATATTCCTTGACGTGCTAAGGGGTATCTAGAGAGTGGGATAGGTTTAATAACTACCCTAACCCTAACACGAATCCTAATCCTAACCCGTACCCTAAACCGAGCCCTAACCTTCAAACTTACCCTAACCCTAACCCTAACCCATACCCTACGCCGTACACGAACCCGTACCCAAACCCGTACCCTAAGCCGTAACCTAACCCTAACAGTAATCCTAACCCTAAGCTACCCTTGACTGCTTCTGCCTCCAATAGATTTCCTAAGCACTAGTGTTTTAAGGAACAGGTTAAAAAGAGAATCCTAATGTGATTTCTTGATAATGGGTGTGTTCCTTATCTTCTCCTAGTGTCTAAACTCTTCTCCCTGGCTGGACCCCCAAATAATATTGCTTGACGTGCTAAGGGGTATCTAGAGAGTGGGATAGGTTTAATAACTACCCTAACCCTAACGCGTACCCTAACCCTAACCCCTACCCTAACCTTAACACGTACCCTAATCCTAACCCGTACCCTAAACCGAGCCCTAACCCTCAAACTAACCCTAACCCTAACCCTAAACCATACCCTACGCTGTATACGAACCAGTACACGAACCCGTACCCTAAGCCGTACCCTAACACTAACCCTAACCCTAACCCTAACCCTAACCCTAACCCTAAGCTACCTTTGACTGCTTCTGCCTCCAATCGATTTACTAAGCAATAGTGTTTTAAGGAACAGGTTAAAAAGAGAATCCTAATGCGATTTCTTGATAATGGGTGTGTTCCTTATCTTCTCCTAGTGTATAAACTCTTCTCCCTGGCCCGACCCCCAAATAATATTCCTTGACGTGCTAAGGGGTATCTAGAGAGTGGGATAGGTTTAATAACTACCCTAACCCTAACGCGTACCCTAACCCTAACCCCTACCCTAACCTTAACACGTACCCTAATCCTAACCCGTACCCTAAACCGAGCCCTAACCCTCAAACTAACCCTAACCCTAACCCTAAACCATACCCTACGCCGTACACGAACCAGTACACGAACCCGTACCCTAAGCCGTACCCTAACACTAACCCCAACCCTAACCCTAACCCTAACCCTAAGCTACCCTTGACTGCTTCTGCCTCCAATAGATTTCCTAAGCAGTAGTGTTTTAAGGAACAGGTTAAAAAGAGAATCCTAATGTGATTTCTTGATAATGGGTGTGTTCCTTATCTTCTCCTAGTGTCTAAACTCTTCTCCCTGGCCCGACCCCCAAATAATATACCTTGACGTGCTAAGGGGTATCTAGAGAGTGGGATAGGTTTAATAACTACCCTAAACCTAACGCGTACCCTAACCCTAACCCCTACCCTAACTTTAACACGTACCCTAATCCTAACCCGTACCCTAAACGGAGCCCTAACCCTCAAACTAACCCTAACCCTAACCCTAACACATACCCTACGCCGTACCCGAACCCGTACCCGAACCCGTACCCTAAGCCGTACCCTAACACTAACCCTAACCCTAACCCTAACCCTAAGCTACCCTTGACTGCTTCTGCCTCCAATAGATTTCCTAAGCACTAGTGTTTTAAGGAACAGGTTAAAAAGAGAATCCTAATGTGATTTCAGGATAATGGGTGTGTTCCTTATCTTCTCCTAGTGTCTAAACTCTTCTCCATGGCTGGACACCCAAATAATATTCCTTGACGTGCTAAGGGGTATCTAGAGAGTGGGATAGGTTTAATAACTACCCTAACCCTAACGCGTACCCTAACCCTAACCCCTAACCTAACCCTAACATGTACCCTAATCCTAACCCGTACCCTAAACCGAGCACTAACCCTCAAACTATCCCTAACCCTAACCCTAACCCATACCCTACGCCGTACCGGAACCCGTACCCGAACCCGTACCCTACGCCGTACCCTAACCCTAACCCTAACCCTAACGCTAACCCTAAGCTACCCTTGACTGCTTCTGCCTCCAATAGATTTCCTAAGCACTAGCGTATTAAGGAACAGGTTAAAAAGAGAATCCTATTGTGATTTCAGGATAATGGGTGTGTTCCTTATCTTCTCCTAGTGTCTAAACTCTTCTCCATGGCTGGACCCCCAAATAATATTCCTTGACGTGCTAAGGGGTATCTAGAGATTGGGATAGGTTTAATAACTACCCTAACCCTAACGCGTACCCTAAACCTAACCTCTACCCTAACCCTAACACGTACACTAATCCTAACCCGTACCCTAAGCTACCCTTGACTGCTTCTGCCTCCAATAGATTTCCTAAGCACTAGTGTATTAAGGAACAGGTTAAAAAGAGAATCCTATTGTGATTTCAGGATAATGGGTGTGTTCCTTATCTTCTCCTAGTGCCTAAACTCTTCTCCATGGCTGGACCCCCAAATAATATTCCTTGACGTGCTAAGGGGTATCTAGAGAGTGGGATAGGTTTAATAACTACCCTAACCCTAACGCGTACCCTAACCCTAACACGTACCCTAATGCTAACCCGTACCCTAAACCGAGCCCTAACCCTCAAATTAACCCGAACCCTAACCCTAACCCATACCCTACGCCGTACCCGAACCCGTACCCGAACCCGTACCCGAACCCGTACCCTAAGCCGTACCCTAACCCTAACCCTAACCCTAAGCTACCCTTGACTGCTTTTGCCTCCAATAGATTTCCTAAGCACTAGTGTTTTAAGGAACAGGTTAAAAAGGGAATCCTAATGTGATTTCTTGATAATGGGTGTGTTCCTTATCTTCTCCTAGTGTCTAAACTCTTCTCCATGGCTGGACCCCCAAATAATATTCCTTGACGTGCTAAGGGGTATCTAGAGAGTGGGATAGGTTTAATAACTACCCTAACCCTAACACGAATCCTAATCCTAACCCGTACCCTAAACCGAGCCCTAACCTTCAAACTTACCCTAACCCTAACCCTAACCCATACCCTACGCCGTACACGAACCCGTACCCAAACCCGTACCCTAAGCCGTAACCTAACCCTAACAGTAATCCTAACCCTAAGCTACCCTTGACTGCTTCTGCCTCCAATAGATTTCCTAAGCACTAGTGTTTTAAGGAACAGGTTAAAAAGAGAATCCTAATGTGATTTCTTGATAATGGGTGTGTTCCTTATCTTCTCCTAGTGTCTAAACTCTTCTCCCTGGCTGGACCCCCAAATAATATTGCTTGACGTGCTAAGGGGTATCTAGAGAGTGGGATAGGTTTAATAACTACCCTAACCCTAACGCGTACCCTAACCCTAACCCCTACCCTAACCTTAACACGTACCCTAATCCTAACCCGTACCCTAAACCGAGCCCTAACCCTCAAACTAACCCTAACCCTAACCCTAAACCATACCCTACGCTGTATACGAACCAGTACACGAACCCGTACCCTAAGCCGTACCCTAACACTAACCCTAACCCTAACCCTAACCCTAACCCTAACCCTAAGCTACCTTTGACTGCTTCTGCCTCCAATCGATTTACTAAGCAATAGTGTTTTAAGGAACAGGTTAAAAAGAGAATCCTAATGCGATTTCTTGATAATGGGTGTGTTCCTTATCTTCTCCTAGTGTATAAACTCTTCTCCCTGGCCCGACCCCCAAATAATATTCCTTGACGTGCTAAGGGGTATCTAGAGAGTGGGATAGGTTTAATAACTACCCTAACCCTAACGCGTACCCTAACCCTAACCCCTACCCTAACCTTAACACGTACCCTAATCCTAACCCGTACCCTAAACCGAGCCCTAACCCTCAAACTAACCCTAACCCTAACCCTAAACCATACCCTACGCCGTACACGAACCAGTACACGAACCCGTACCCTAAGCCGTACCCTAACACTAACCCCAACCCTAACCCTAACCCTAACCCTAAGCTACCCTTGACTGCTTCTGCCTCCAATAGATTTCCTAAGCAGTAGTGTTTTAAGGAACAGGTTAAAAAGAGAATCCTAATGTGATTTCTTGATAATGGGTGTGTTCCTTATCTTCTCCTAGTGTCTAAACTCTTCTCCCTGGCCCGACCCCCAAATAATATACCTTGACGTGCTAAGGGGTATCTAGAGAGTGGGATAGGTTTAATAACTACCCTAAACCTAACGCGTACCCTAACCCTAACCCCTACCCTAACTTTAACACGTACCCTAATCCTAACCCGTACCCTAAACGGAGCCCTAACCCTCAAACTAACCCTAACCCTAACCCTAACACATACCCTACGCCGTACCCGAACCCGTACCCGAACCCGTACCCTAAGCCGTACCCTAACACTAACCCTAACCCTAACCCTAACCCTAAGCTACCCTTGACTGCTTCTGCCTCCAATAGATTTCCTAAGCACTAGTGTTTTAAGGAACAGGTTAAAAAGAGAATCCTAATGTGATTTCAGGATAATGGGTGTGTTCCTTATCTTCTCCTAGTGTCTAAACTCTTCTCCATGGCTGGACACCCAAATAATATTCCTTGACGTGCTAAGGGGTATCTAGAGAGTGGGATAGGTTTAATAACTACCCTAACCCTAACGCGTACCCTAACCCTAACCCCTAACCTAACCCTAACATGTACCCTAATCCTAACCCGTACCCTAAACCGAGCACTAACCCTCAAACTATCCCTAACCCTAACCCTAACCCATACCCTACGCCGTACCGGAACCCGTACCCGAACCCGTACCCTACGCCGTACCCTAACCCTAACCCTAACCCTAACGCTAACCCTAAGCTACCCTTGACTGCTTCTGCCTCCAATAGATTTCCTAAGCACTAGCGTATTAAGGAACAGGTTAAAAAGAGAATCCTATTGTGATTTCAGGATAATGGGTGTGTTCCTTATCTTCTCCTAGTGTCTAAACTCTTCTCCATGGCTGGACCCCCAAATAATATTCCTTGACGTGCTAAGGGGTATCTAGAGATTGGGATAGGTTTAATAACTACCCTAACCCTAACGCGTACCCTAAACCTAACCTCTACCCTAACCCTAACACGTACACTAATCCTAACCCGTACCCTAAGCTACCCTTGACTGCTTCTGCCTCCAATAGATTTCCTAAGCACTAGTGTATTAAGGAACAGGTTAAAAAGAGAATCCTATTGTGATTTCAGGATAATGGGTGTGTTCCTTATCTTCTCCTAGTGCCTAAACTCTTCTCCATGGCTGGACCCCCAAATAATATTCCTTGACGTGCTAAGGGGTATCTAGAGAGTGGGATAGGTTTAATAACTACCCTAACCCTAACGCGTACCCTAACCCTAACACGTACCCTAATCCTAACCCGTACCCTAAACCGAGCCCTAACCCTCAAATTAACCCGAACCCTAACCCTAACCCATACCCTACGCCGTACCCGAACCCGTACCCTAAGCGGTACCCTAAAGCTAACCCTAACCCTAACCCTAACCCTAACCCTAACCCTAAGCTACCCTTGACTGTTTCTGCCTCCAATAGATTTCCTAAGCACTAGTGTTTTAAGGAACAGGTTAAAAAGAGAATCCTAATGTGATTTCAGGATAATGGGTGTGTTCCTTATCTTCTCCTAGTGTCTAAACTCTTCTCCATGGCTGGACACCCAAATAATATTCCTTGACGTGCTAAGGGGTATCTAGAGAGTGGGATAGGTTTAATAACTACCCTAACCCTAACGCGTACCCTAACCCTAACCCCTAACCTAACCCTAACATGTACCCTAATCCTAACCCGTACCCTAAACCGAGCACTAACCCTCAAACTATCCCTAACCCTAACCCTAACCCATACCCTACGCCGTACCCGAACCCGTACCCGAACCCGTACCCTAAGCCGTACCCTAACCCTAACCCTAACCCTAACCCTAAGCTAACCTTGACTGCTTCTGCCTCCAATAGATTTCCTAAGCACTAGTGTTTTAAGGAACAGGTTAAAAAGAGAATCCTAATGTGATTTCTTGATAATGGGTGTGTTACTTATCTTCTCCTAGTGTCTAAACTCTTCTCCATGGCTGGACCCCCAAATAATATTCCTTGAGGTGCTAAGGGGTATCTAGAGAGTGGGATAGGTTTAATAACTACCCTAACCCTAACGCATACCCTAACCCTAACCCCTACCCTAACTTTAACACGTACCCTAATCCTAACCCGTAACCTAAACCGAGCCCTAACCCTCAAACTAACCCTAACCCTAACCCTAACACATACCCTACGCCGTACCCGAACCCGTACCCGAACCCGTACCCTAAGCCGTACCCTAACACTAACCCTAACCCTAACCCTAACCCTAAGCTACCCTTGACAGCTTCTGCCTCCAATAGATTTCCTAAGCACTAGTGTTTTAAGGAATAGGTTAAAAAGTGAATCCTAATGTGATTTCTTGATAATGGGTGTGTTCCTTATATTCTCCTAGTGTCTAAACTCTTCTCCATGGCTGGACCCCCAAATAATATTCCTTGACGTGCTAAGTGGTATCTAGAGAGTGGGATAGGTTTAATAACAACCCTAACCCTAACGCGTACCCTAACCCTATCCCCTACCCTAATCCTAACACGTACCCTAATCCTAACCCGTACCCTAAACCGAGCCCTAACCCTCAAATTAACCCTAACCCTAACCCTAACCCATACCCTACGCCGTACCCGAACCCGTACCCTAAGCGGTACCCTAAAGCTAACTCTAACCCTAACCCTAACCCTAACCCTAAGCTACCCTTGACTGCTTCTGCCTCCAATAGATTTCCTAAGCACTAGTGTTTTAAGGAACAGGTTAAAAAGAGAATCCTAATGTGATTTCAGGATAATGGGTGTGTTCCTTATCTTCTCCTAGTGTCTAAACTCTTCTCCATGGCTGGACCCCCAAATAATATTCCTTGACGTGCTAAGGGGTATCTAGAGAGTGGGATAGGTTTAATAACTACCCTAACCCTAACGCGTACCCTAACCCTAACACGTACCCTAATCCTAAACCGTACCCTAAACCGAGCTCTAACCCTCAAACTAACCCTAACCCTAACCCTAACCCATACCCTACGCCGTACCCGAACCCGTACCCTAAGCCTTACCCTAACAATAACCCTAACCCTAAACCTAAGCTACCCTTGACTGCTTCTGCCTCCAATAGATTTCCTAAGCACTAGTGTTTTAAGGAACAGGTTAAAAAGGGAATCCTAATGTGATTTCAGTTTAATGGGTGTGTTCCTTATCTTCTCCTAGTGTCTAAACTCTTCTCCATGGCTGGACACCCAAATAATATTCCTTGACGTGCTAAGGGGTATCTAGAGAGTGGGATAGGTTTAATAACTACCCTAACCCTAACGCGTACCCTAACCCTAACCCCTAACCTAACCCTAACATGTACCCTAATCCTAACCCGTACCCTAAACCGAGCACTAACCCTCAAACTATCCCTAACCCTAACCCTAACCCATACCCTACGCCGTACCCGAACCCGTACCCGAACCCGTACCCTAAGCCGTACCCTAACCCTAACCCTAACCCTAACCCTAAGCTACCCTTGACTGCTTCTGCCTCCAATAGATTTCCTAAGCACTAGTGTTTTAAGGAACAGGTTAAAAAGAGAATCCTAATGTGATTTCTTGATAATGGGTGTGTTCCTTATCTTCTCCTAGTGTCTAAACTCTTCTCCATGGCTGGACCCCCAAATAATATTCCTTGACGTGCTAAGGGGTATCTAGAGAGTGGGATAGGTTTAATAACTACCCTAACCCTAACGCGTACCCTAACCCTAACCCCTACCCTAACCCTAACACGTACCCTAATGCTAACCCGTACCCTAAACCGAGCCCTAACCCTCAAACTAACCCTAACCCTAACCCTAACCCATACCCTACGCCGTACCCGAACCCGTACCCGAACCCGAACCCTAAGCCATACCCTAACACTAACCCTAACCCTAACACTAACCCTAAGCTACCCTTGACTGCTTCTGCCTCCAATAGATTTCCTAAGCACTAGTGTTTTAAGGAACAGGTTAAAAAGTGAATCCTAATGTGATTTCAGGATAATGGGTGTGTTCCTTATCTTCTCCTAGTGTCTAAACTCTTCTCCATGGCTGGACCCCCAAATAATATTCCTTGACGTGCTAAAGGGTATCTAGAGAGTGGGATAGGTTTAATAACTACCCTAACCCTAACGCGTACCCTAACCCTAACACGTACCCTAATCCTAAACCGTACCCTAAACCGAGCCCTAACCCTCAAACTAACCCTAACCCTAACCCTAACCCATACCCTACGCCGTACCCGAACCCGTACCCTAAGCCTTACCCTAACAATAACCCTAACCCTAAACCTAAGCTACCCTTGACTGCTTCTGCCTCCAATAGATTTCCTAAGCACTAGTGTTTTAAGGAACAGGTTAAAAAGAGAATCCTAATGTGATTTCTTGATAATGGGTGTGTTCCTTATCTTCTCCTAGTGTCTCAACTCTTCTCCATGGCTGGACCCCCAAATAATATTCCTTGACGTGCTAAGGGGTATCTAGAGAGTGGGATAGGTTTAATAACTACCCTAACCCTAACGCGTACCCTAACCCTAACCCCTACCCTAACCCTAACACGTACCCTAATGCTAACCCGTACCCTAAACCGAGCCCTAACCCTCAAACTAACCCTAACCCTAACCCTAAACCATACCCTACGCCGTACCCGAACCCGTACCCGAACCCGAAACCTAAGCCGTACCCTAACACTAACCCTAACCCTAACCCTAACCCTAAGCTACCCTTGACTGCTTCTGCCTCCAATATATTTCCTAAGCACTAGTGTTTTAAGGAACAGGTTAAAAAGTGAATCCTAATGTGATTTCTTGATAATGGGTGTGTTCCTTATCTTCTCCTAGTGTCTAAACTCTTATCCTTGGCTGGACCCCCAAATAATATTCCTTGACTTGCTAAGTGTTATCTAGAGAGTGGGATAGGTTTAATAACTACCCTAACCCTAACGCGTACCCTAACCATAACCCCTACCCTAACCCTAACACGTACCCTAAACCGAGCTCTAACCCTCAAACTAACCCTAACCCTAACCCTAACCCATACCCTACGCCGTACCCGAACCCGTACCCGAACCCGTAACCGAACCCGTACCCTAAGCCGTACCCTAACCCTAAAACTAACCCTAAGCTACCCTTGACTGCTTCTGCCTCCAATAGATTTCCTAAGCACTAGTGTTTTAAGGAACAGGTTAAAAAGGGAATCCTAATGTGATTTCAGTTTAATGGGTGTGTTCCTTACCTTCTCCTAGTGTCTAAACTCTTCTCCATGGCTGGACCCCCAAATAATATTCCTTGACGTGCTATGGGGTATCTAGAGAGTGGGATAGGTTTAATAGCTACCCTAACACTAACGCGTACCCTAACCCTAACCCCTACCCTAACTTTAACACGTACCCTAATCCTAACCCGTACCCTAAACCGAGCCCTAACCCTCAAACTAACCCTAACCCTAACCCTAACACATACCCTACGCCGTACCCGAACCCGTACCCGAACCCGTACCCTAAGCCGTACCCTAACACTAACCCTAACCCTAACCCTAAGCTACCCTTGACTGCTTCTGCCTCCAATAGATTTCCTAAGCACTAGTGTTTTAAGGAACACGTTAAAAAATGAATCCTAATGTGATTTCTTGATAATGGGTGTGTTCTTTATATTCTCCTAGTGTCTAAACTCTTCTCCATGGCTGGACACCCAAATAATATTCCTTGACGTGCTAAGGGGTATCTAGAGAGTGGGATAGGTTTAATAACTACCCTAACCCTAACGCGTACCCTAACCCTATCCCCTACCCTAATCCTAACACGTACCCTAATCCTAACCCGTACCCTAAACCGAGCCCTAACCCTCAAACTAACCCTAACATTAACCCTTACCCTACGCCGTACCCAAACCCGTAACCTAACCCGTACCCTAACACTAACCCTAACCCTAACCCTAACCCTAACCCTAAGTTACCCTTGACTGCTTCTGCCTCCAATAGATTTCCTAAGCACTAGTGTTTTAAGGAACAGGTTAAAAAGAGAATCCTAATGTGATTTCTTGATAATGGGTGTGTTCCTTATCTTCTCCTAGTGTCTAAACTCTTCTCCATGGCTGGACCCCCAAATAATATTCCTTGACGTGCTAAGGGGTATCTAGAGAGTGGGATAGGTTTAATAACTACCCTAACCCTAACACGTACCCTAACCCTAACACGTACCCTAATCCTAACCCGTACCCTAAACCGAGCCCTAACCCTCAAATTAACCCTAACCCTAACCCTAACCCATACCCTACGCCGTACCCGAACCCGTACCCTAAGCGGTACCCTAAAGCTAACCCTAACCCTAACCCTAACCCTAACCCTAAGCTACCCTTGACTGCTTCTGCCTCCAATAGATTTCCTAAGCACTAGTGTTTTAAGGAACAGGTTAAAAAGAGAATCCTAATGTGATTTCTTGATAATGGGTGTGTTCCTTATCTTCTCCTAGTGTCTAAACTCTTCTCCCTGGCTGGACCCCAAATAATATTCTTTGACGTGATAAGGGGTATCTAGAGAGTGGGATAGGTTTAATAACTACCCTAACCCTAACGCGTACCCTAACCCTAACCCCTAACCTAACCCTAACATGTACCCTAATCCTAACCCGTACCCTAAACCGAGCACTAACCCTCAAACTATCCCTAACCCTAACCCTAACCCATACCCTACGCCGTACCCGAACCCGTACCCGAAACCGTACCCTAAGCCGTACCCTAACCCTAACCCTAACCCTAACCCTAAGCTACCCTTGACTGCTTCTGCCTCCAATAGATTTCCTAAGCAATAGTGTATTAAGGAACAGGTTAAAAAGAGAATCCTATTGTGATTTCAGGATAATGGGTGTGTTCCTTATCTTCTCCTAGTGTCTAAACTCTTCTCCATGGCTGGACCCCCAAATAATATTCCTTGACGTGCTAAGGGGTATCTAGAGAGTGGGATAGGTTTAATAACTACCCTAACCCTAACGCGTACCCTAACCATAACCTCTACCCTAACCCTAACACGTACACTAATCCTAACACGTACCCTAAGCTACCCTTGACTGCTTCTGCCTCCAATAGATTTCCTAAGCACTAGTGTATTAAGGAACAGGTTAAAAAGAGAATCCTTTTGTGATTTCAGGATAATGGGTGTGTTCCTTATCTTCTCCTAGTGTCTAAACTCTTCTCCATGGCTGGACTCCCAAATAATATTCCTTGACGTGCTAAGGGGTATCTAGAGAGTGGGATAGGTTTAATAACTACCCTAACCCTAACGCGTACCCTAACCCTAACACGTACCCTAATCCTAAACCGTCCCCTAAACCGAGACCTAACCCTCAAACTAACCCTAACCCTAACCCTAACCCATACCCTACGCCGTACCCGAACCCGTACCCTAAGCCTTACCCTAACAGTAACCCTAACACTAACCCTAAGCTACCCTTGACTGCTTCTGCCTCCAATAGATTTCCTAAGCACTAGTGTTTTAAGGAACAGGTTAAAAAGAGAATCCTAATGTGATTTCAGGATAATGGGTGTGTTCCTTATCTTCTCCTAGTGTCTAAACTCTTCTCCATTGCTGGACCCCCAAATAATATTACTTGACGTGCTAAGGGGTATCTAGAGAGTAGGATAGGTTTAATAACTACCATAAACCTAACGCGTACCCTAACCCTAACCCCTACCCTAACCCTAACACGAACCCTAATCCTAACCCGTACCCTAAACCGAGCCCTAACCTTCAAACTAACCCTAACCCTAACCCTAACCCATACCCTACGCCGTACACGAACCCGTTACCGAACCCGTACCCTAAGCCGTACCCTAACCCTAACCCTAACCCTAACCCTAACCCTAAGCTACCCTTGACTGCTTCTGCCTCCAATAGATTTCCTAAGCACTAGTGTTTTAAGGAACAGGTTAAAAAGAGAATCCTAATGTGATTTCTTGATAATGGGTGTGTTCCTTATCTTCTCCTAGTGTCTAAACTCTTCTCCATGGCTGGACACCCAAATAATATTCCTTGACGTGCTAAGGGGTATCTAGAGAGTGGGATAGGTTTAATAACTACCCTAACCCTAACGCGTACCCTAACCATAACCCCTACCCTAACCCTAACACGTACCCTAATTCTAACCCGTACCCTAAACCGAGCACTAACCCTCAAACTAACCCTAACCCTAACCCTAACCCATACCCTATGCCGTACCCGAACCCGTACCCTAAGCCTTACCCTAACAATAACCCTAACCCTAACCCTAAGCTACCCTTAACTGCATCTGCCTCCAATAGATTTCCTAAGCACTAGTGTTTTAAGGAACAGGTTAAAAAGAGAATCCTAATGTGATTTCTTGATAATGGGTGTGTTCCTTATCTTCTCCTAGTGTCTAAACTCTTCTCCATGGCTGGACCCCCAAATAATATTCCTTGACGTGCTAAGGGGTATCTAGAGAGTGGGATAGGTTTAATAACTACCCTAACCCTAACGCGTACACTAACCCTAACCTCTACCCTAACCCTAAGACGTACAGCAATCCTAACCCGTACCCTAAACCGAGCCCTAACCCTCAAACTAACCCTAACCCTAAACCTAACCCATACCCTACGCCGTACCCGAACCCGTACCCGAACCCGTACCCTAAGCCGTACCCTAAACCTAACCCTAACCCTAACCCTAACCCTAAGCTACCCTTGACTGCTTCTGCCTCCAATAGATTTCCTAAGCACTAGTGTTTTAAGGAACAGGTTAAAAAGAGAATCCTAATGTGATTTCTTGATAATGGGTGTGTTCCTTATCTTCTCCTAGTGTCTAAACTCTTTTCCATGGCTGGACACCCAAATAATATTCCTTGACTTGCTAAGGGGTATCTAGAGAGTGGGATAGGTTTAATAACTACCCTAACCCTAACGCGTACCCTAACCCTAACCCCTACCCTAACCCTAACACGTACCCTAATCCTAACCCGTACCCTAACCCGAGACCTAACCCTCAAACTAACACTAACCCTAACCCTAACCCATACCCTACGCCGTACCCGAACCCGTAACCTAACCCGTACCCTAACACTAACCCTAACCCTAACCCTAAGCTACCCTTGACTGCTTCTGCCTCCAATAGATTTCCTAAGCACTAGTGTTTTAAGGAACAGGTTAAAAAGAGAATCCTAATGTGATTTCTTGATAATGGGTGTGTTCCTTATCTTCTCCTAGTGTCTAAATTCTTCTCCATGGCTGGACCCCCAAATAATATTCCTTGACGTGCTAAGGGGTATCTAGAGAGTGGGATAGGTTTAATAACTACCCTAACCCTAACGCGTACCCTAACCCTAACCTCTACCCTAACCCTAACACGTACACTAATCCTAACCCGTACCCTAAACCGAGCCCTAACCCTCAAACTAACCCTAACCCTAAACCTAACCCATACCCTACGCCGTACCCGAACCCGTACCCGAACCCGTACCCTAAGCCGTACCCTAACCCTAACCCTAACCCTAAACCTAAGCTACCCTTGACTGCTTCTGCCTCCAATAGATTTCCTAAGCACTAGTGTATTAAGGAACAGGTTAAAAAGAGAATCATAATGTGATTTCAGGATAATGGGTGTGTTCCTTATCTTCTCCTAGTGTCTAAACTCTTCTCCATGGCTGGACCCCCAAATAATATTCCTTGACGTGCTAAGGGGTATCTAGAGAGTGGGATAGGTTTAATAACTACCCTAACCCTAACGCGTACCCTAACCGTAACCCCTACCCTAACCCTAACACGAACCCTAATCCTAACCCGTACCCTAAACCGAGCCCTAACCTTCAAACTAACCCTAACCCTAACCCTAACCCTAACCCTAACCCTAAGCTACCCTTGACTGCTTCTGCCTCCAATAGATTTCCTAAGCACTAGTGTTTTAAGGAACAGGTTAAAAAGAGAATCCTAATGTGATTTCTTGATAATGGGTGTGTTCCTTATCTTCTCCTAGTGTCTAAACTCTTCTCCATGGCTGGACCCCCAAATAATATTCCTTGACGTGTTAAGGGGTATCTAGAGAGTGGGATAGGTTTAATAACTACCCTAACCCTAACGCGTACCCTAATCCTAACACGTACCCTAATCCTAACCCGTACCCTAAACCGAGCCCTAACCCTCAAATTAACCCTAACCCTAACCCTAACCCATACCCTACGCCGTACCCGAACCCGTACCCTAAGCGGTACCCTAAAGCTAACCATAACCCTAACCCTAACCCTAACCCTAAGCTACCCTTGACTGCTTCTGCCTCCAATAGATTTCCTAAGCACTAGTGTTTTAAGGAACAGGTTAAAAAGAGAATCCTAATGTGATTTCAGGAAAACGGGTGTGTTCCTTATTTCTCATAGTGTCTAAACTCTTCTCCATGGCTGGAAACCCAAATAATATTCCTTGACGTGCTAAGGGGTATCTAGAGAGTGGGATAGGTTTAATAACTACCCTAACCCTAACGCGTACCCTAACCCTAACCCCTAACCTAACGCTAACACGTACCCTAATCCTAACCCGTACCCTAAACCGAGCCCTAACCCTCAAACTAACGCTAACCCTAACCCTAAAACATACCCTATGCCGTACCCGAACCCATACCCTAAGCCTTACCCTAACAATCACCCTAACCCTAACCCTAAGCTACCCTTGACTGCTTCTGCCTCCAATAGATTTCCTAAGCACTAGTGTTTTAAGGAATAGGTTAAAAAGAGAATCCTAATGTGATTTCTTGATAATGGGTGTGTTCCTTATCTTCTCCTAGTGTCTAAACTCTTCTCCATGGCTGGACCCCCAAATAATATTCCTTGACGTGCTAAGGGGTATCTAGAGAGTGGGATAGGTTTAATAACTACCTTAACCCTAATGCGTACCCTAACCCTAACCTCTACCCTAACCCTAACACGTACCCTAATCCTAACCCGTACCCTAAACCGAGACCTAATCCTCAAACTAACCCTAACCCTAACCCGAACCCATACCCTACGCCGTACCCGAACCCGTACCCAAACCCGTACCCTAAGCCGTACCCTAAGCGTAACCCTAACCCTAACCCTAAGCTACCCTTGACTGCTTCTGCCTCCAATAGATTTCCTAAGCACTAGTGTTTTAAGGAACAGGTTAAAAAGAGAATCCTAATGTGATTTCTTGATAATGGGTGTGTTCCTTATCTTCTCCTAATGTCTAAATTCTTCTCCATGGCTGGACCCGCAAATAATATTCCTTGACGTGCTAAGCGGTATCTAGGGAGTGGGATAGGTTTAATAACTACCCTAACCCTAACGCGTACCCTAACCCTAACCCCTACCCTAACCCTAACACGTACCCTAATCCTAACCCTTACCCTAAACCGAGCCCTATCCCTCAAACTAACCCTAACCCTAACCCTAAAACATACCCTATGCCGTACCCGAACCCGTACCCTAAGCCTTACCCTAACAATAACCCTAACCCTAACCCTAAGCTAAACTTGACTGCTTCTGCCTCCAATAGATTTCCTAAGCACTAGTGTTTTAAGGAACAGGTTAAAAAGAGAATCCTAATGTGATTTCTTGATAATGGGTGTGTTCCTTATCTTCTCCTAGTGTCTAAACTCTTCTCCATGGCTGGACCCCCAAATAATATTCCTTGACGTGCTAAGGGGTATCTAGAGAGTGGGATGGGTTTAATAACTACCCTAACCCTAACGCGTAGCCTAACCCTTACCTCCACCCTAACCCTAACACGTACACTAGTCCTAACCCGTACCCTAAACCGAGCCCTAACCCTCAAACTAACCCTAACACTAAACCTAACACATACCCTACGCCGTACCCGAACCCGTACCCGAACCCTTACCCTAAGCCGTACCCTAACCCTAACCCTAACCCTAACCCTAACCCTAAGCTACCCTTGACTGCTTCTGCCTCCAATAGATTTCCTAAGCACTAGTGTATTAAGGAACAGGTTAAAAAGAGAATCCTAATGTGATTTCAGGATAATGGGTGTGTTCCTTATCTTCTCCTAGTGTCTAAACTCTTCTCCATGGCTGGACACCCAAATAATATTCCTTGACGTGCTAAGGGGTATCTAGAGAGTGGGATAGGTTTAATAACTACCCTAACCCTAACGCGTTCCCTAACCCTAACCCCTACCCTAACCCTAACACGAACCCTAATCCTAACCCGTACCCTAAACCGAGCCCTAACCTTCAAACTAACCCTAACCCTAACCCTAACCCATACCCTACGCCGTACACGAACCCGTACCCGAACCCGTACCCTAAGCCGTACCGTAAACCTAACCCTAACCCTAACCCTAACCCTAAGCTACCCTTGACTGCTTCTGCCTCCAATAGATTTCCTAAGCACTAGTGTTTTAAGGAACAGGTTAAAAAGAGAATCCTTATGTGATTTCTTGATAATGGGTGTGTTCCTTATCTTCTCCTAGTGTTTAAACTCTTCTCCATGGCTGGACACCCAAATAATATTCCTTGACGTGCTAAGGGGTATCTAGAGAGTGGGATAGGTTTAATAACTACCCTAACCCTAACGCGTACCCTAACCCTAACCCCTACCCTAACCCTAACACGTACCCTAATCCTAACCCGTACCCTAAACCGAGCCCTAACCCTCAAACTAACCCTAACCCTAACCCTAACCCATACCCTACGCCGTACCCGAACCCGTACCCTAAGCCTTACCCTAACAATAACCCTAACCCTAACCCTAAGCTACCCTTAACTGCATCTGCCTCCAATAGATTTCCTAAGCACTAGTGTTTTAAGGAACAGGTTAAAAAGAGAATCCTAATGTGATTTCTTGATAATGGGTGTGTTCCTTATCTTCTCCTAGTGTCTAAACTCTTCTCCATGGCTGGACCCCCAAATAATATTCCTTGACGTGCTAAGGGGTATCTAGAGAGTGGGATAGGTTTAATAACTACCCTAACCCTAACGCGTACCCTAACCCTAACCTCTACCCTAACCCTAAGACGTACAGCAATCCTAACCCGTACCCTAAACCGAGCCCTAACCCTCAAACTAACCCTAACCCTAAACCTAACCCATACCCTACGCCGTACCCGAACCCGTACCCGAACCCGTACCCTAAGCCGTACCCTAAACCTAACCCTAACCCTAACCCTAACCCTAAGCTACCCTTGACTGCTTCTGCCTCCAATAGATTTCCTAAGCACTAGTGTTTTAAGGAACAGGTTAAAAAGAGAATCCTAATGTGATTTCTTGATAATGGGTGTGTTCCTTATCTTCTCCTAGTGTCTAAATTCTTCTCCATGGCTGGACCCCCAAATAATATTCCTTGACGTGCTAAGGGGTATCTAGAGAGTGGGATGGGTTTAATAACTACCCTAACCCTAACGCGTAGCCTAACCCTTACCTCCACCCTAACCCTAACACGTACACTAGTCCTAACCCGTACCCTAAACCGAGCCCTAACCCTCAAACTAACCCTAACACTAAACCTAACACATACCCTACGCCGTACCCGAACCCGTACCCGAACCCTTACCCTAAGCCGTACCCTAACCCTAACCCTAACCCTAACCCTAACCCTAAGCTACCCTTGACTGCTTCTGCCTCCAATAGATTTCCTAAGCACTAGTGTATTAAGGAACAGGTTAAAAAGAGAATCCTAATGTGATTTCAGGATAATGGGTGTGTTCCTTATCTTCTCCTAGTGTCTAAACTCTTCTCCATGGCTGGACACCCAAATAATATTCCTTGACGTGCTAAGGGGTATCTAGAGAGTGGGATAGGTTTAATAACTACCCTAACCCTAACGCGTTCCCTAACCCTAACCCCTACCCTAACCCTTACACGAACCCTAATCCTAACCCGTACCCTAAACCGAGCCCTAACCTTCAAACTAACCCTAACCCTAACCCTAACCCATACCCTACGCCGTACACGAACCCGTACCCGAACCCGTACCCTAAGCCGTACCCTAAACCTAACCCTAACCCTAACCCTAACCCTAAGCTACCCTTGACTGCTTCTGCCTCCAATAGATTTCCTAAGCACTAGTGTTTTAAGGAACAGGTTAAAAAGAGAATCCTTATGTGATTTCTTGATAATGGGTGTGTTCCTTATCTTCTCCTAGTGTCTAAACTCTTCTCCATGGCTGGACACCCAAATAATATTCCTTGACGTGCTAAGGGGTATCTAGAGAGTGGGATAGGTTTAATAACTACCCTAACCCTAACGCGTACCCTAACCCTAACCCCTACCCTAACCCTAACACGTACCCTAATCCTAACCCGTACCCTAAACCGAGCCCTAACCCTCAAACTAACCCTAACCCTAACCCTAACCCATACCCTACGCCGTACCCGAACCGGTACCCTAAGCCTTACCCTAACAATAACCCTAACCCTAAACCTAAGCTACCCTTGACTGCTTCTGCCTCCAATAGATTTCCTAAGCACTAGTGTTTTAAGGAACAGGTTAAAAAGAGAATCCTAATGTGATTTCTTGATAATGGGTGTGTTCCTTATCTTCTCCTAGTGTCTCAACTCTTCTCCATGGCTGGACCCCCAAATAATATTCCTTGACGTGCTAAGGGGTATCTAGAGAGTGGGATAGGTTTAATAACTACCCTAACCCTAACGCGTACCCTAACCCTAACCCCTACCCTAACCCTAACACGTACCCTAATGCTAACCCGTACCCTAAACCGAGCCCTAACCCTCAAACTAACCCTAACCCTAACCCTAAACCATACCCTACGCCGTACCCGAACCCGTACCCGAACCCGAAACCTAAGCCGTACCCTAACACTAACCCTAACCCTAACCCTAACCCTAAGCTACCCTTGACTGCTTCTGCCTCCAATATATTTCCTAAGCACTAGTGTTTTAAGGAACAGGTTAAAAAGTGAATCCTAATGTGATTTCTTGATAATGGGTGTGTTCCTTATCTTCTCCTAGTGTCTAAACTCTTCTCCATGGCTGGACCCCCAAATAATATTCCTTGACTTGCTAAGTGTTATCTAGAGAGTGGGATAGGTTTAATAACTACCCTAACCCTAACGCGTACCCTAACCATAACCCCTACCCTAACCCTAACACGTACCCTAAACCGAGCTCTAACCCTCAAACTAACCCTAACCCTAACCCTAACCCATACCCTACGCCGTACCCGAACCCGTACCCAAACCCGTAACCGAACCCGTACCCTAAGCCGTACCCTAACCCTAAAACTAACCCTAAGCTACCCTTGACTGCTTCTGCCTCCAATAGATTTCCTAAGCACTAGTGTTTTAAGGAACAGGTTAAAAAGGGAATCCTAATGTGATTTCAGTTTAATGGGTGTGTTTCTTACCTTCTCCTAGTGTCTAAACTCTTCTCCATGGCTGGACCCCCAAATAATATTCCTTGACGTGCTAAGGGGTATCTAGAGAGTGGGATAGGTTTAATAACTACCCTAACCCTAACGCGTACCCTAACCCTAACCCCTACCCTAACTTTAACACGTACCCTAATCCTAACCCGTACCCTAAACCGAGCCCTAACCCTCAAACTAACCCTAACCCTAACCCTAACACATACCCTACGCCGTACCCGAACCCGTACCCGAACCCGTACCCTAAGCCGTACCCTAACACTAACCCTAACCCTAACCCTAAGCTACCCTTGACTGCTTCTGCCTCCAATAGATTTCCTAAGCACTAGTGTTTTAAGGAACACGTTAAAAAATGAATCCTAATGTGATTTCTTGATAATGGGTGTGTTCTTTATATTCTCCTAGTGTCTAAACTCTTCTCCATGGCTGGACACCCAAATAATATTCCTTGACGTGCTAAGGGGTATCTAGAGAGTGGGATAGGTTTAATAACTACCCTAACCCTAACGCGTACCCTAACCCTATCCCCTACCCTAATCCTAACACGTACCCTAATCCTAACCCGTACCCTAAACCGAGCCCTAACCCTCAAACTAACCCTAACATTAACCCTTACCCCACGCCGTACCCAAACCCGTAACCTAACCCGTACCCTAACACTAACCCTAACCCTAACCCTAACCCTAACCCTAAGTTACCCTTGACTGCTTCTGCCTCCAATAGATTTCCTAAGCACTAGTGTTTTAAGGAACAGGTTAAAAAGAGAATCCTAATGTGATTTCTTGATAATGGGTGTGTTCCTTATCTTCTCCTAGTGTCTAAATTCTTCTCCATGGCTGGACCCCCAAATAATATTCCTTGACGTGCTAAGGGGTATCTAGAGAGTGGGATAGGTTTAATAACTACCCTAACCCTAACGCGTACCCTAACCCTAACACGTACCCTAATCCTAACCCGTACCCTAAACCGAGCCCTAACCCTCAAATTAACCCTAACCCTAACCCTAACCCATACCCTACGCCGTACCCGAACCCGTACCCTAAGCGGTACCCTAAAGCTAACCCTAACCCTAACCCTAACCCTAACCCTAAGCTACCCTTGACTGCTTCTGCCTCCAATAGATTTCCTAAGCACTAGTGTTTTAAGGAACAGGTTAAAAAGAGAATCCTAATGTGATTTCTTGATAATGGGTGTGTTCCTTATCTTCTCCTAGTGTCTAAACTCTTCTCCCTGGCTGGACCCCAAATAATATTCCTTGACGTGATAAGGGGTATCTAGAGAGTGGGATAGGTTTAATAACTACCCTAACCCTAACGCGTACCCTAACCCTAACCCCTAACCTAACCCTAACATGTACCCTAATCCTAACCCGTACCCTAAACCGAGCACTAACCCTCAAACTATCCCTAACCCTAACCCTAACCCATACCCTACGCCGTACCCGAACCCGTACCCGAAACCGTACCCTAAGCCGTACCCTAACCCTAACCCTAACCCTAACCCTAAGCTACCCTTGACTGCTTCTGCCTCCAATAGATTTCCTAAGCAATAGTGTATTAAGGAACAGGTTAAAAAGAGAATCCTATTGTGATTTCAGGATAATGGGTGTGTTCCTTATCTTCTCCTAGTGTCTAAACTCTTCTCCATGGCTGGACCCCCAAATAATATTCCTTGACGTGCTAAGGGGTATCTAGAGAGTGGGATAGGTTTAATAACTACCCTAACCCTAACGCGTACCCTAACCCTAACCCCTACCCTAACCCTAACACGTACCCTAATCCTAACCCGTACCCTAAACCGAGCCCTAACCCTCAAACTAACCCTAACCCTAACCCTAACCCATACCCTACGCCGTACCCGAACCCGTACCCTAAGCCTTACCCTAACAATAACCCTAACCCTAAACCTAAGCTACCCTTGACTGCTTCTGCCTCCAATAGATTTCCTAAGCACTAGTGTTTTAAGGAACAGGTTAAAAAGAGAATCCTAATGTGATTTCTTGATAATGGGTGTGTTCCTTATCTTCTCCTAGTGTCTCAACTCTTCTCCATGGCTGGACCCCCAAATAATATTCCTTGACGTGCTAAGGGGTATCTAGAGAGTGGGATAGGTTTAATAACTACCCTAACCCTAACGCGTACCCTAACCCTAACCCCTACCCTAACCCTAACACGTACCCTAATGCTAACCCGTACCCTAAACCGAGCCCTAACCCTCAAACTAACCCTAACCCTAACCCTAAACCATACCCTACGCCGTACCCGAACCCGTACCCGAACCCGAAACCTAAGCCGTACCCTAACACTAACCCTAACCCTAACCCTAACCCTAAGCTACCCTTGACTGCTTCTGCCTCCAATATATTTCCTAAGCACTAGTGTTTTAAGGAACAGGTTAAAAAGTGAATCCTAATGTGATTTCTTGATAATGGGTGTGTTCCTTATCTTCTCCTAGTGTCTAAACTCTTATCCATGGCTGGACCCCCAAATAATATTCCTTGACTTGCTAAGTGTTATCTAGAGAGTGGGATAGGTTTAATAACTACCCTAACCCTAACGCGTACCCTAACCATAACCCCTACCCTAACCCTAACACGTACCCTAAACCGAGCTCTAACCCTCAAACTAACCCTAACCCTAACCCTAACCCATACCCTACGCCGTACCCGAACCCGTACCCGAACCCGTAACCGAACCCGTACCCTAAGCCGTACCCTAACCCTAAAACTAACCCTAAGCTACCCTTGACTGCTTCTGCCTCCAATAGATTTCCTAAGCACTAGTGTTTTAAGGAACAGGTTAAAAAGGGAATCCTAATGTGATTTCAGTTTAATGGGTGTGTTCCTTACCTTCTCCTAGTGTCTAAACTCTTCTCCATGGCTGGACCCCCAAATAATATTCCTTGACGTGCTAAGGGGTATCTAGAGAGTGGGATAGGTTTAATAACTACCCTAACCCTAACGCGTACCCTAACCCTAACCCCTACCCTAACTTTAACACGTACCCTAATCCTAACCCGTACCCTAAACCGAGCCCTAACCCTCAAACTAACCCTAACCCTAACCCTAACACATACCCTACGCCGTACCCGAACCCGTACCCGAACCCGTACCCTAAGCCGTACCCTAACACTAACCCTAACCCTAACCCTAAGCTACCCTTGACTGCTTCTGCCTCCAATAGATTTCCTAAGCACTAGTGTTTTAAGGAACACGTTAAAAAATGAATCCTAATGTGATTTCTTGATAATGGGTGTGTTCTTTATATTCTCCTAGTGTCTAAACTCTTCTCCATGGCTGGACACCCAAATAATATTCCTTGACGTGCTAAGGGGTATCTAGAGAGTGGGATAGGTTTAATAACTACCCTAACCCTAACGCGTACCCTAACCCTATCCCCTACCCTAATCCTAACACGTACCCTAATCCTAACCCGTACCCTAAACCGAGCCCTAACCCTCAAACTAACCCTAACATTAACCCTTACCCTACGCCGTACCCAAACCCGTAACCTAACCCGTACCCTAACACTAACCCTAACCCTAACCCTAACCCTAACCCTAAGTTACCCTTGACTGCTTCTGCCTCCAATAGATTTCCTAAGCACTAGTGTTTTAAGGAACAGGTTAAAAAGAGAATCCTAATGTGATTTCTTGATAATGGGTGTGTTCCTTATCTTCTCCTAGTGTCTAAACTCTTCTCCATGGCTGGACCCCCAAATAATATTCCTTGACGTGCTAAGGGGTATCTAGAGAGTGGGATAGGTTTAATAACTACCCTAACCCTAACGCGTACCCTAACCCTAACACGTACCCTAATCCTAACCCGTACCCTAAACCGAGCCCTAACCCTCAAATTAACCCTAACCCTAACCCTAACCCATACCCTACGCCGTACCCGAACCCGTACCCTAAGCGGTACCCTAAAGCTAACCCTAACCCTAACCCTAACCCTAACCCTAAGCTACCCTTGACTGCTTCTGCCTCCAATAGATTTCCTAAGCACTAGTGTTTTAAGGAACAGGTTAAAAAGAGAATCCTAATGTGATTTCTTGATAATGGGTGTGTTCCTTATCTTCTCCTAGTGTCTAAACTCTTCTCCCTGGCTGGACCCCAAATAATATTCCTTGACGTGATAAGGGGTATCTAGAGAGTGGGATAGGTTTAATAACTACCCTAACCCTAACGCGTACCCTAACCCTAACCCCTAACCTAACCCTAACATGTACCCTAATCCTAACCCGTACCCTAAACCGAGCACTAACCCTCAAACTATCCCTAACCCTAACCCTAACCCATACCCTACGCCGTACCCGAACCCGTACCCGAAACCGTACCCTAAGCCGTACCCTAACCCTAACCCTAACCCTAACCCTAAGCTACCCTTGACTGCTTCTGCCTCCAATAGATTTCCTAAGCAATAGTGTATTAAGGAACAGGTTAAAAAGAGAATCCTATTGTGATTTCAGGATAATGGGTGTGTTCCTTATCTTCTCCTAGTGTCTAAACTCTTCTCCATGGCTGGACCCCCAAATAATATTCCTTGACGTGCTAAGGGGTATCTAGAGAGTGGGATAGGTTTAATAACTACCCTAACCCTAACGCGTACCCTAACCCTAACCTCTACCCTAACCCTAACACGTACACTAATCCTAACACGTACCCTAAGCTACCCTTGACTGCTTCTGCCTCCAATAGATTTCCTAAGCACTAGTGTATTAAGGAACAGGTTAAAAAGAGAATCCTATTGTGATTTCAGGATAATGGGTGTGTTCCTTATCTTCTCCTAGTGTCTAAACTCTTCTCCATGGCTGGACTCCCAAATAATATTCCTTGACGTGCTAAGGGGTATCTAGAGAGTGGGATAGGTTTAATAACTACCCTAACCCTAACGCGTACCCTAACCCTAACACGTACCCTAATCCTAAACCGTCCCCTAAACCGAGCCCTAACCCTCAAACTAACCCTAACCCTAACCCTAACCCATACCCTACGCCGTACCCGAACCCGTACCCTAAGCCTTACCCTAACAGTAACCCTAACCCTAACCCTAAGCTACCCTTGACTGCTTCTGCCTCCAATAGATTTCCTAAGCACTAGTGTTTTAAGGAACAGGTTAAAAAGAGAATCCTAATGTGATTTCAGGATAATGGGTGTGTTCCTTATCTTCTCCTAGTGTCTAAACTCTTCTCCATTGCTGGACCCCCAAATAATATTCCTTGACGTGCTAAGGGGTATCTAGAGAGTAGGATAGGTTTAATAACTACCCTAACCCTAACGCGTACCCTAACCCTAACCCCTACCCTAACCCTAACACGAACCCTAATCCTAACCCGTACCCTAAACCGAGCCCTAACCTTCAAACTAACCCTAACCCTAACCCTAACCCATACCCTACGCCGTACACGAACCCGTTACCGAACCCGTACCCTAAGCCGTACCCTAACCCTAACCCTAACCCTAACACTAACCCTAAGCTACCCTTGACTGCTTCTGCCTCCAATAGATTTCCTAAGCACTAGTGTTTTAAGGAACAGGTTAAAAAGAGAATCCTAATGTGATTTCTTGATAATGGGTGTGTTCCTTATCTTCTCCTAGTGTCTAAACTCTTCTCCATGGCTGGACACCCAAATAATATTCCTTGACGTGCTAAGGGGTATCTAGGGAGTGGGATAGGTTTAATAACTACCCTAACCCTAACGCGTACCCTAACCATAACCCCTACCCTAACCCTAACACGTACCCTAATTCTAACCCGTACCCTAAACCGAGCACTAACCCTCAAACTAACCCTAACCCTAACCCTAACCCATACCCTATGCCGTACCCGAACCCGTACCCTAAGCCTTACCCTAACAATAACCCTAACCCTAACCCTAAGCTACCCTTAACTGCATCTGCCTCCAATAGATTTCCTAAGCACTAGTGTTTTAAGGAACAGGTTAAAAAGAGAATCCTAATGTGATTTCTTGATAATGGGTGTGTTCCTTATCTTCTCCTAGTGTCTAAACTCTTCTCCATGGCTGGACCCCCAAATAATATTCCTTGACGTGCTAAGGGGTATCTAGAGAGTGGGATAGGTTTAATAACTACCCTAACCCTAACGCGTACCCTAACCCTAACCTCTACCCTAACCCTAAGACGTACAGCAATCCTAACCCGTACCCTAAACCGAGCCCTAACCCTCAAACTAACCCTAACCCTAAACCTAACCCATACCCTACGCCGTACCCGAACCCGTACCCGAACCCGTACCCTAAGCCGTACCCTAAACCTAACCCTAACCCTAACCCTAACCCTAAGCTACCCTTGACTGCTTCTGCCTCCAATAGATTTCCTAAGCACTAGTGTTTTAAGGAACAGGTTAAAAAGAGAATCCTAATGTGATTTCTTGATAATGGGTGTGTTCCTTATCTTCTCCTAGTGTCTAAACTCTTTTCCATGGCTGGACACCCAAATAATATTCCTTGACTTGCTAAGGGGTATCTAGAGAGTGGGATAGGTTTAATAACTACCCTAACCCTAACGCGTACCCTAACCCTAACCCCTACCCTAACCCTAACACGTACCCTAATCCTAACCCGTACCCTAACCCGAGACCTAACCCTCAAACTAACACTAACCCTAACCCTAACCCATACCCTACGCCGTACCCGAACCCGTAACCTAACCCGTACCCTAACACTAACCCTAACCCTAACCCTAAGCTACCCTTGACTGCTTCTGCCTCCAATAGATTTCCTAAGCACTAGTGTTTTAAGGAACAGGTTAAAAAGAGAATCCTAATGTGATTTCTTGATAATGGGTGTGTTCCTTATCTTCTCCTAGTGTCTAAATTCTTCTCCATGGCTGGACCCCCAAATAATATTCCTTGACGTGCTAAGGGGTATCTAGAGAGTGGGATAGGTTTAATAACTACCCTAACCCTAACGCGTACCCTAACCCTAACACGTACCCTAATCCTAAACCGTACCCTAAACCGAGCCCTAACCCTCAAACTAACCCTAAGCCTAACCCTAACCCATACCCTACGCCGTACCCGAACCCGTACCCTAAGCCTTACCCTAACAATAACCCTAACCCTAACCCTAAGCTACCCTTGACTGCTTCTGCCTCCAATAGATTTCCTAAGCACTAGTGTTTTAAGGAACAGGTTAAAAAGAGAATCCTAATGTGATTTCTTGATAATGGGTGTGTTCCTTATCTTCTCCTAGTGTCTAAACTCTTCTCCATGGCTGGACCCCCAAATAATATTCCTTGACGTGCTAAGGGGTATCTAGAGAGTGGGATAGGTTTAATAACTACCCTAACCCTAACGCGTACCCTAACCCTAACCTCTACCCTAACCCTAACACGTACACTAATCCTAACCCGTACCCTAAACCGAGCCCTAACCCTCAAACTAACCCTAACCCTAAACCTAACCCATACCCTACGCCGTACCCGAACCCGTACCCGAACCCGTACCCTAAGCCGTACCCTAACCCTAACCCTAACCCTAAACCTAAGCTACCCTTGACTGCTTCTGCCTCCAATAGATTTCCTAAGCACTAGTGTATTAAGGAACAGGTTAAAAAGAGAATCATAATGTGATTTCAGGATAATGGGTGTGTTCCTTATCTTCTCCTAGTGTCTAAACTCTTCTCCATGGCTGGACCCCCAAATAATATTCCTTGACGTGCTAAGGGGTATCTAGAGAGTGGGATAGGTTTAATAACTACCCTAACCCTAACGCGTACCCTAACCGTAACCCCTACCCTAACCCTAACACGAACCCTAATCCTAACCCGTACCCTAAACCGAGCCCTAACCTTCAAACTAACCCTAACCCTAACCCTAACCCTAACCCTAACCCTAAGCTACCCTTGACTGCTTCTGCCTCCAATAGATTTCCTAAGCACTAGTGTTTTAAGGAACAGGTTAAAAAGAGAATCCTAATGTGATTTCTTGATAATGGGTGTGTTCCTTATCTTCTCCTAGTGTCTAAACTCTTCTCCATGGCTGGACCCCCAAATAATATTCCTTGACGTGTTAAGGGGTATCTAGAGAGTGGGATAGGTTTAATAACTACCCTAACCCTAACGCGTACCCTAATCCTAACACGTACCCTAATCCTAACCCGTACCCTAAACCGAGCCCTAACCCTCAAATTAACCCTAACCCTAACCCTAACCCATACCCTACGCCGTACCCGAACCCGTACCCTAAGCGGTACCCTAAAGCTAACCATAACCCTAACCCTAACCCTAACCCTAAGCTACCCTTGACTGCTTCTGCCTCCAATAGATTTCCTAAGCACTAGTGTTTTAAGGAACAGGTTAAAAAGAGAATCCTAATGTGATTTCAGGAAAACGGGTGTGTTCCTTATCTTCTCCTAGTGTCTAAACTCTTCTCCATGGCTGGAAACCCAAATAATATTCCTTGACGTGCTAAGGGGTATCTAGAGAGTGGGATAGGTTTAATAACTACCCTAACCCTAACGCGTACCCTAACCCTAACCCCTAACCTAACGCTAACACGTACCCTAATCCTAACCCGTACCCTAAACCGAGCCCTAACCCTCAAACTAACGCTAACCCTAACCCTAAAACATACCCTATGCCGTACCCGAACCCATACCCTAAGCCTTACCCTAACAATCACCCTAACCCTAACCCTAAGCTACCCTTGACTGCTTCTGCCTCCAATAGATTTCCTAAGCACTAGTGTTTTAAGGAATAGGTTAAAAAGAGAATCCTAATGTGATTTCTTGATAATGGGTGTGTTCCTTATCTTCTCCTAGTGTCTAAACTCTTCTCCATGGCTGGACCCCCAAATAATATTCCTTGACGTGCTAAGGGGTATCTAGAGAGTGGGATAGGTTTAATAACTACCTTAACCCTAATGCGTACCCTAACCCTAACCTCTACCCTAACCCTAACACGTACCCTAATCCTAACCCGTACCCTAAACCGAGACCTAATCCTCAAACTAACCCTAACCCTAACCCGAACCCATACCCTACGACGTACCCGAACCCGTACCCAAACCCGTACCCTAAGCCGTACCCTAAGCGTAACCCTAACCCTAACCCTAAGCTACCCTTGACTGCTTCTGCCTCCAATAGATTTCCTAAGCACTAGTGTTTTAAGGAACAGGTTAAAAAGAGAATCCTAATGTGATTTCTTGATAATGGGTGTGTTCCTTATCTTCTCCTAATGTCTAAATTCTTCTCCATGGCTGGACCCGCAAATAATATTCCTTGACGTGCTAAGCGGTATCTAGGGAGTGGGATAGGTTTAATAACTACCCTAACCCTAACGCGTACCCTAACCCTAACCCCTACCCTAACCCTAACACGTACCCTAATCCTAACCCTTACCCTAAACCGAGCCCTATCCCTCAAACTAACCCTAACCCTAACCCTAAAACATACCCTATGCCGTACCCGAACCCGTACCCTAAGCCTTACCCTAACAATAACCCTAACCCTAACCCTAAGCTAAACTTGACTGCTTCTGCCTCCAATAGATTTCCTAAGCACTAGTGTTTTAAGGAACAGGTTAAAAAGAGAATCCTAATGTGATTTCTTGATAATGGGTGTGTTCCTTATCTTCTCCTAGTGTCTAAACTCTTCTCCATGGCTGGACCCCCAAATAATATTCCTTGACGTGCTAAGGGGTATCTAGAGAGTGGGATGGGTTTAATAACTACCCTAACCCTAACGCGTAGCCTAACCCTTACCTCCACCCTAACCCTAACACGTACACTAGTCCTAACCCGTACCCTAAACCGAGCCCTAACCCTCAAACTAACCCTAACACTAAACCTAACACATACCCTACGCCGTACCCGAACCCGTACCCGAACCCGTACCCTAAGCCGTACCCTAACCCTAACCCTAACCCTAACCCTAACCCTAAGCTACCCTTGACTGCTTCTGCCTCCAATAGATTTCCTAAGCACTAGTGTATTAAGGAACAGGTTAAAAAGAGAATCCTAATGTGATTTCAGGATAATGGGTGTGTTCCTTATCTTCTCCTAGTGTCTAAACTCTTCTCCATGGCTGGACACCCAAATAATATTCCTTGACGTGCTAAGGGGTATCTAGAGAGTGGGATAGGTTTAATAACTACCCTAACCCTAACGCGTTCCCTAACCCTAACCCCTACCCTAACCCTAACACGAACCCTAATCCTAACCCGTACCCTAAACCGAGCCCTAACCCTCAAACTAACCCTAACCCTAACCCTAACCCATACCCTACGCCGTACCCGAACCCGTACCCTAAGCCTTACCCTAACAATAACCCTAACCCTAAACCTAAGCTACCCTTGACTGCTTCTGCCTCCAATAGATTTCCTAAGCACTAGTGTTTTAAGGAACAGGTTAAAAAGAGAATCCTAATGTGATTTCTTGATAATGGGTGTGTTCCTTATCTTCTCCTAGTGTCTCAACTCTTCTCCATGGCTGGACCCCCAAATAATATTCCTTGACGTGCTAAGGGGTATCTAGAGAGTGGGATAGGTTTAATAACTACCCTAACCCTAACGCGTACCCTAACCCTAACCCCTACCCTAACCCTAACACGTACCCTAATGCTAACCCGTACCCTAAACCGAGCCCTAACCCTCAAACTAACCCTAACCCTAACCCTAAACCATACCCTACGCCGTACCCGAACCCGTACCCGAACCCGAAACCTAAGCCGTACCCTAACACTAACCCTAACCCTAACCCTAACCCTAAGCTACCCTTGACTGCTTCTGCCTCCAATATATTTCCTAAGCACTAGTGTTTTAAGGAACAGGTTAAAAAGTGAATCCTAATGTGATTTCTTGATAATGGGTGTGTTCCTTATCTTCTCCTAGTGTCTAAACTCTTATCCATGGCTGGACCCCCAAATAATATTCCTTGACTTGCTAAGTGTTATCTAGAGAGTGGGATAGGTTTAATAACTACCCTAACCCTAACGCGTACCCTAACCATAACCCCTACCCTAACCCTAACACGTACCCTAAACCGAGCTCTAACCCTCAAACTAACCCTAACCCTAACCCTAACCCATACCCTACGCCGTACCCGAACCCGTACCCGAACCCGTAACCGAACCCGTACCCTAAGCCGTACCCTAACCCTAAAACTAACCCTAAGCTACCCTTGACTGCTTCTGCCTCCAATAGATTTCCTAAGCAGTAGTGTTTTAAGGAACAGGTTAAAAAGGGAATCCTAATGTGATTTCAGTTTAATGGGTGTGTTCCTTACCTTCTCCTAGTGTCTAAACTCTTCTCCATGGCTGGACCCCCAAATAATATTCCTTGACGTGCTAAGGGGTATCTAGAGAGTGGGATAGGTTTAATAACTACCCTAACCCTAACGCGTACCCTAACCCTAAACCCTACCCTAACTTTAACACGTACCCTAATCCTAACCCGTACCCTAAACCGAGCCCTAACCCTCAAACTAACCCTAACCCTAACCCTAGCACATACCCTACGCCGTACCCGAACCCGTACCCGAACCCGTACCCTAAGCCGTACCCTAACACTAACCCTAACCCTAACCCTAAGCTACCCTTGACTGCTTCTGCCTCCAATAGATTTCCTAAGCACTAGTGTTTTAAGGAACACGTTAAAAAATGAATCCTAATGTGATTTCTTGATAATGGGTGTGTTCTTTATATTCTCCTAGTGTCTAAACTCTTCTCCATGGCTGGACACCCAAATAATATTCCTTGACGTGCTAAGGGGTATCTAGAGAGTGGGATAGGTTTAATAACTACCCTAACCCTAACGCGTACCCTAATCCTAACCCGTACCCTAAACCGAGCCCTAACCCTCAAACTAACCCTAACATTAACCCTTACCCTACGCCGTACCCAAACCCGTAACCTAACCCGTACCCTAACACTAACCCTAACCCTAACCCTAACCCTAACCCTAAGTTACCCTTGACTGCTTCTGCCTCCAATAGATTTCCTAAGCACTAGTGTTTTAAGGAACAGGTTAAAAAGAGAATCCTAATGTGATTTCTTGATAATGGGTGTGTTCCTTATCTTCTCCTAGTGTCTAAACTCTTCTCCATGGCTGGACCCCCAAATAATATTCCTTGACGTGCTAAGGGGTATCTAGAGAGTGGGATAGGTTTAATAACTACCCTAACCCTAACGCGTACCCTAACCCTAACACGTACCCTAATCCTAACCCGTACCCTAAACCGAGCCCTAACCCTCAAATTAACCCTAACCCTAACCCTAACCCATACCCTACGCCGTACCCGAACCCGTACCCTAAGCGGTACCCTAAAGCTAACCCTAACCCTAACCCTAACCCTAACCCTAAGCTACCCTTGACTGCTTCTGCCTCCAATAGATTTCCTAAGCACTAGTGTTTTAAGGAACAGGTTAAAAAGAGAATCCTAATGTGATTTCTTGATAATGGGTGTGTTCCTTATCTTCTCCTAGTGTCTAAACTCTTCTCCCTGGCTGGACCCCAAATAATATTCCTTGACGTGATAAGGGGTATCTAGAGAGTGGGATAGGTTTAATAACTACCCTAACCCTAACGCGTACCCTAACCCTAACCCCTAACCTAACCCTAACATGTACCCTAATCCTAACCCGTACCCTAAACCGAGCACTAACCCTCAAACTATCCCTAACCCTAACCCTAACCCATACCCTACGCCGTACCCGAACCCGTACCCGAAACCGTACCCTAAGCCGTACCCTAACCCTAACCCTAACCCTAACCCTAAGCTACCCTTGACTGCTTCTGCCTCCAATAGATTTCCTAAGCAATAGTGTATTAAGGAACAGGTTAAAAAGAGAATCCTATTGTGATTTCAGGATAATGGGTGTGTTCCTTATCTTCTCCTAGTGTCTAAACTCTTCTCCATGGCTGGACCCCCAAATAATATTCCTTGACGTGCTAAGGGGTATCTAGAGAGTGGGATAGGTTTAATAACTACCCTAACCCTAACGCGTACCCTAACCATAACCTCTACCCTAACCCTAACACGTACACTAATCCTAACACGTACCCTAAGCTACCCTTGACTGCTTCTGCCTCCAATAGATTTCCTAAGCACTAGTGTATTAAGGAACAGGTTAAAAAGAGAATCCTATTGTGATTTCAGGATAATGGGTGTGTTCCTTATCTTCTCCTAGTGTCTAAACTCTTCTCCATGGCTGGACTCCCAAATAATATTCCTTGACGTGCTAAGGGGTATCTAGAGAGTGGGATAGGTTTAATAACTACCCTAACCCTAACGCGTACCCTAACCCTAACACGTACCCTAATCCTAAACCGTCCCCTAAACCGAGCCCTAACCCTCAAACTAACCCTAACCCTAACCCTAACCCATACCCTACGCCGTACCCGAACCCGTACCCTAAGCCTTACCCTAACAGTAACCCTAACACTAACCCTAAGCTACCCTTGACTGCTTCTGCCTCCAATAGATTTCCTAAGCACTAGTGTTTTAAGGAACAGGTTAAAAAGAGAATCCTAATGTGATTTCAGGATAATGGGTGTGTTCCTTATCTTCTCCTAGTGTCTAAACTCTTCTCCATTGCTGGACCCCCAAATAATATTCCTTGACGTGCTAAGGGGTATCTAGAGAGTAGGATAGGTTTAATAACTACCCTAACCCTAACGCGTACCCTAACCCTAACCTCTACCCTAACCCTAAGACGTACAGCAATCCTAACCCGTACCCTAAACCGAGCCCTAACCCTCAAACTAACCCTAACCCTAAACCTAACCCATACCCTACGCCGTACCCGAACCCGTACCCGAACCCGTACCCTAAGCCGTACCCTAAACCTAACCCTAACCCTAACCCTAACCCTAAGCTACCCTTGACTGCTTCTGCCTCCAATAGATTTCCTAAGCACTAGTGTTTTAAGGAACAGGTTAAAAAGAGAATCCTAATGTGATTTCTTGATAATGGGTGTGTTCCTTATCTTCTCCTAGTGTCTAAACTCTTTTCCATGGCTGGACACCCAAATAATATTCCTTGACTTGCTAAGGGGTATCTAGAGAGTGGGATAGGTTTAATAACTACCCTAACCCTAACGCGTACCCTAACCCTAACCCCTACCCTAACCCTAACACGTACCCTAATCCTAACCCGTACCCTAACCCGAGACCTAACCCTCAAACTAACACTAACCCTAACCCTAACCCATACCCTACGCCGTACCCGAACCCGTAACCTAACCCGTACCCTAACACTAACCCTAACCCTAACCCTAAGCTACCCTTGACTGCTTCTGCCTCCAATAGATTTCCTAAGCACTAGTGTTTTAAGGAACAGGTTAAAAAGAGAATCCTAATGTGATTTCTTGATAATGGGTGTGTTCCTTATCTTCTCCTAGTGTCTAAATTCTTCTCCATGGCTGGACCCCCAAATAATATTCCTTGACGTGCTAAGGGGTATCTAGAGAGTGGGATAGGTTTAATAACTACCCTAACCCTAACGCGTACCCTAACCCTAACACGTACCCTAATCCTAAACCGTACCCTAAACCGAGCCCTAACCCTCAAACTAACCCTAAGCCTAACCCTAACCCATACCCTACGCCGTACCCGAACCCGTACCCTAAGCCTTACCCTAACAATAACCCTAACCCTAACCCTAAGCTACCCTTGACTGCTTCTGCCTCCAATAGATTTCCTAAGCACTAGTGTTTTAAGGAACAGGTTAAAAAGAGAATCCTAATGTGATTTCTTGATAATGGGTGTGTTCCTTATCTTCTCCTAGTGTCTAAACTCTTCTCCATGGCTGGACCCCCAAATAATATTCCTTGACGTGCTAAGGGGTATCTAGAGAGTGGGATAGGTTTAATAACTACCCTAACCCTAACGCGTACCCTAACCCTAACCTCTACCCTAACCCTAACACGTACACTAATCCTAACCCGTACCCTAAACCGAGCCCTAACCCTCAAACTAACCCTAACCCTAAACCTAACCCATACCCTACGCCGTACCCGAACCCGTACCCGAACCCGTACCCTAAGCCGTACCCTAACCCTAACCCTAACCCTAAACCTAAGCTACCCTTGACTGCTTCTGCCTCCAATAGATTTCCTAAGCACTAGTGTATTAAGGAACAGGTTAAAAAGAGAATCATAATGTGATTTCAGGATAATGGGTGTGTTCCTTATCTTCTCCTAGTGTCTAAACTCTTCTCCATGGCTGGACCCCCAAATAATATTCCTTGACGTGCTAAGGGGTATCTAGAGAGTGGGATAGGTTTAATAACTACCCTAACCCTAACGCGTACCCTAACCGTAACCCCTACCCTAACCCTAACACGAACCCTAATCCTAACCCGTACCCTAAACCGAGCCCTAACCTTCAAACTAACCCTAACCCTAACCCTAACCCTAACCCTAACCCTAAGCTACCCTTGACTGCTTCTGCCTCCAATAGATTTCCTAAGCACTAGTGTTTTAAGGAACAGGTTAAAAAGAGAATCCTAATGTGATTTCTTGATAATGGGTGTGTTCCTTATCTTCTCCTAGTGTCTAAACTCTTCTCCATGGCTGGACCCCCAAATAATATTCCTTGACGTGTTAAGGGGTATCTAGAGAGTGGGATAGGTTTAATAACTACCCTAACCCTAACGCGTACCCTAATCCTAACACGTACCCTAATCCTAACCCGTACCCTAAACCGAGCCCTAACCCTCAAATTAACCCTAACCCTAACCCTAACCCATACCCTACGCCGTACCCGAACCCGTACCCTAAGCGGTACCCTAAAGCTAACCATAACCCTAACCCTAACCCTAACCCTAAGCTACCCTTGACTGCTTCTGCCTCCAATAGATTTCCTAAGCACTAGTGTTTTAAGGAACAGGTTAAAAAGAGAATCCTAATGTGATTTCAGAAAAACGGGTGTGTTCCTTATCTTCTCCTAGTGTCTAAACTCTTCTCCATGGCTGGAAACCCAAATAATATTCCTTGACGTGCTAAGGGGTATCTAGAGAGTGGGATAGGTTTAATAACTACCCTAACCCTAACGCGTACCCTAACCCTAACCCCTAACCTAACGCTAACACGTACCCTAATCATAACCCGTACCCTAAACCGAGCCCTAACCCTCAAACTAACGCTAACCCTAACCCTAAAACATACCCTATGCCGTACCCGAACCCATACCCTAAGCCTTACCCTAACAATCACCCTAACCCTAACCCTAAGCTACCCTTGACTGCTTCTGCCTCCAATAGATTTCCTAAGCACTAGTGTTTTAAGGAATAGGTTAAAAAGAGAATCCTAATGTGATTTCTTGATAATGGGTGTGTTCCTTATCTTCTCCTAGTGTCTAAACTCTTCTCCATGGCTGGACCCCCAAATAATATTCCTTGACGTGCTAAGGGGTATCTAGAGAGTGGGATAGGTTTAATAACTACCTTAACCGTAATGCGTACCCTAACCCTAACCTCTACCCTAACCCTAACACGTACACTAATCCTAACCCGTACCCTAAACCGAGACCTAATCCTCAAACTAACCCTAACCCTAACCCGAACCCATACCCTACGCCGTACCCGAACCCGTACCCAAACCCGTACCCTAAGCCGTACCCTAAGCGTAACCCTAACCCTAACCCTAAGCTACCCTTGACTGCTTCTGCCTCCAATAGATTTCCTAAGCACTAGTGTTTTAAGGAACAGGTTAAAAAGAGAATCCTAATGTGATTTCTTGATAATGGGTGTGTTCCTTATCTTCTCCTAATGTCTAAATTCTTCTCCATGGCTGGACCCGCAAATAATATTCCTTGACGTGCTAAGCGGTATCTAGGGAGTGGGATAGGTTTAATAACTACCCTAACCCTAACGCGTACCCTAACCCTAACCCCTACCCTAACCCTAACACGTACCCTAATCCTAACCCTTACCCTAAACCGAGCCCTATCCCTCAAACTAACCCTAACCCTAACCCTAAAACATACCCTATGCCGTACCCGAACCCGTACCCTAAGCCTTACCCTAACAATAACCCTAACCCTAACCCTAAGCTAAACTTGACTGCTTCTGCCTCCAATAGATTTCCTAAGCACTAGTGTTTTAAGGAACAGGTTAAAAAGAGAATCCTAATGTGATTTCTTGATAATGGGTGTGTTCCTTATCTTCTCCTAGTGTCTAAATTCTTCTACATGGCTGGACCCCCAAATAATATTCCTTGACGTGCTAAGGGGTATCTAGAGAGTGGGATGGGTTTAATAACTACCCTAACCCTAACGCGTAGCCTAACCCTTACCTCCACCCTAACCCTAACACGTACACTAGTCCTAACCCGTACCCTAAACCGAGCCCTAACCCTCAAACTAACCCTAACACTAAACCTAACACATACCCTACGCCGTACCCGAACCCGTACCCGAACCCGTACCCTAAGCCGTACCCTAACCCTAACCCTAACCCTAACCCTAACCCTAAGCTACCCTTGACTGCTTCTGCCTCCAATAGATTTCCTAAGCACTAGTGTATTAAGGAACAGGTTAAAAAGAGAATCCTAATGTGATTTCAGGATAATGGGTGTGTTCCTTATCTTCTCCTAGTGTCTAAACTCTTCTCCATGGCTGGACACCCAAATAATATTCCTTGACGTGCTAAGGGGTATCTAGAGAGTGGGATAGGTTTAATAACTACCCTAACGCTAATGCGTTCCCTAACCCTAACCCCTACCCTAACCCTAACACGAACCCTAATCCTAACCCGTACCCTAAACCGAGCCCTAACCTTCAAACTAACCCTAACCCTAACCCTAATCCATACCCTACGCCGTACACGAACCCGTACCCGAACCCGTACCCTAAGCCGTACCCTAAACCTAACCCTAACCCTAACCCTAACCCTAAGCTACCCTTGACTGCTTCTGCCTCCAATAGATTTCCTAAGCACTAGTGTTTTAAGGAACAGGTTAAAAAGAGAATCCTTATGTGATTTCTTGATAATGGGTGTGTTCCTTATCTTCTCCTAGTGTCTAAACTCTTCTCCATGGCTGGACACCCAAATAATATTCCTTGACGTGCTAAGGGGTATCTAGAGAGTGGGATAGGTTTAATAACTACCCTAACCCTAAAGCGTACCCTAACCCTAACCCCTACCCTAACCCTAACACGTACCCTAATCCTAACCCGTACCCTAAACCGAGCCCTAACCCTCAAACTAACCCTAACCCTAACCCTAACCCATACCCTACGCCGTACCCGAACCCGTAACCTAACCCGTACCCTAACACTAAACCTATCCCTAACCCTAACCCTAACCCTAAGCTACCCTTGACTGCTTCTGCCTCCAATAGATTTCCTAAGCACTAGTGTTTTAAGGAACAGGTTAAAAAGAGAATCCTAATGTGATTTCTTGATAATGGGTGTGTTCCTTATCTTCTCCTAGTGTCTAAACTCTTCTCCATGGCTGGACCCCCAAATAATATTCCTTGACGTGCTAAGGGGTATCTAGAGAGTGGGATAGGTTTAATAACTACCCTAACCCTAACGCGTACCCTAACCCTAACACGTACCCTAATCCTAACCCGTACCCTAAACCGAGCCCTAACCCTCAAATTAACCCTAACCCTAACCCTAACCCTAACCCTAACCCTAACCCTAACCCTAACCCTAACCCTAACCCTAACCCTAACCCTAAGCTACCCTTGACTGCTTCTGCCTCCAATAGATTTCCTAAGCACTAGTGTTTTAAGGAACAGGTTAAAAAGTGAATCCTAATGTGATTTCTTGATAATGGGTGTGTTCCTTATCTTCTCCTAGTGTCTAAACTCTTCTCCATGGCTGGACACCCAAATAATATTCCTTGACTTGCTAAGTGTTATCTAGAGAGTGGGATAGGTTTAATAACTACCCTAACCCTAACGCGTACCCTAACCCTAACCCCTACCCTAACCCTAACATGTACCCTAATCCTAACCCGTACCCTAAACCGAGCCCTAACCCTCAAACTAACCCTAACCCTAACCCTAACCCATACCCTACGCCGTACCCGAACACGTACCCGAACCCGTACCCTAAGGCGTACCTTAACCCTAACCCTAACCCTAACCCTAACCCTAAGCTACCCTTGAGTGCTTCTGCCTCCAATAGATTTCCTAAGCACTAGTGTTTTAAGGAACAGGTTAAAAAGAGAATCCTAATGTGATTTCTTGATAATGGGTGTGTTCCTTATCTTCTCCTAGTGTCTAAACTCTTCTCCCTGTCTGGACCCCCAAATAATATTCCTTGACGTGCTAAGGGGTATCTAGAGAGTGGGATAGGTTTAATAACTACCCTAACCCTAACGCGTACCCTAACCCTAACGCGTACCCTAACCCTAACCCCTACCCTAACCTTAACACGTACCCTAATCCTAACCTGTACCCTAAACCGAGCCCTAACCCTCAAACTAACCCTAACCCTAACCCTAACCCATACCCTACACCGTACCCGAACCCGTACCCGAACCCGTACCCTAAGCCGTACCCTAACCCTAACCCTAACCCTAAGCTATCCTTGACTGCTTCTGCCTCCAATAGATTTCCTAAGCACTAGTGTTTTAAGGAACAGGTTAAAAAGGGAATCCTAATGTTATTTCTTGATAATGGGTGTGTTCCTTATCTTCTCCTAGTGTCTAAACTCTTCTCCATGGCTGGACCCCCAAATAATATTCCTTGACGTGCTAAGGGGTATCTAGAGAGTGGGATAGGTTTAATAACTACCCTAACCCTAACACGAACCCTAATCCTAACCCGTACCCTAAACCGAGCCCTAACCTTCAAACTAACCCTAACCCTAACCCTAACCCATACCCTACGCCGTATACGAACCCGTACCCAAACCCGTACCCTAAGCCGTAACCTAACCCTAACCCTAATCCTAACCCTAAGCTACCCTTGACTGCTTCTGCCTCCAATAGATTTCCTAAGCACTAGTGTTTTAAGGAACAGGTTAAAAAGAGAATCCTAATGTGATTTCTTGATAATGGGTGTGTTCCTTATCTTCTCCTAGTGTCTAAACTCTTCTCCCTGGCTGGACCCCCAAATAATATTCCTTGACGTGCTAAGGGGTATCTAGAGAGTGGGATAGGTTTAATAACTACCCTAACCCTAACGCGTACCCTAACCCTAACCCCTACCCTAACCTTAACACGTACCCTAATCCTAACCCGTACCCTAAACCGAGCCCTAACCCTCAAACTAACCCTAACCCTAACCCTAAACCATACCCTACGCCGTACACGAACCAGTACACGAACCCGTACCCTAAGCCGTACCCTAACACTAACCCTAACCCTAACCCTAACCCTAACCCTAAGCTACCCTTGACTGCTTCTGCCTCCAATAGATTTCCTAAGCACTAGTGTTTGAAGGAACAGGTTAAAAAGAGAATCCTAATGCGATTTCTTGATAATGGGTGTGTTCCTTATCTTCTCCTAGTGTCTAAACTCTTCTCCCTGGCCCGACCCCCAAATAATATTCCTTGACGTGCTAAGGGGTATCTAGAGAGTGGGATAGGTTTAATAACTACCCTAACCCTAACGCGTACCCTAACCCTAACCCCTACCCTAACCTTAACACGTACCCTAATCCTAACCCGTACCGTAAACCGAGCCCTAACCCTCAAACTAACCCTAACCCTAACCCTAAACCATACCCTACGCCGTACACGAACCAGTACACGAACCCGTACCGTAAGCCGTACCCTAACACTAACCCCAACCCTAACCCTAACCCTAAGCTACCCTTGACTGCTTCTGCCTCAAATAGATTTCCTAAGCACTAGTGTTTTAAGGAATAGGTTAAAAAGTGAATCCTAATGTGATTTCTTGATAATGGGTGTGTTCCTTATATTCTCCTAGTGTCTAAACTCTTCTCCATGGCTGGACCCCCAAATAATATTCCTTGACGTGCTAAGGGGTATCTAGAGAGTGGGATAGGTTTAATAACAACCCTAACCCTAACGCGTACCCTAACCCTATCCCCTACCCTAATCCTAACACGTACCCTAATTCTAACCCGTACCCTAAACCGAGCCCTAACCCTCAAATTAACCCTAACCCTAACCCTAACCCATACCCTACGCCGTACCCGAACCCGTACCCTAAGCGGTACCCTAAAGCTAACCCTAACCCTAACCCTAACCCTAAGCTACCCTTGAGTGCTTCTGCCTCCAATAGATTTCCTAAGCACTAGTGTTTTAAGGAACAGGTTAAAAAGAGAATCCTAATGTGATTTCTTGATAATGGGTGTGTTCCTTATCTTCTCCTAGTGTCTAAACTCTTCTCCCTGTCTGGACCCCCAAATAATATTCCTTGACGTGCTAAGGGGTATCTAGAGAGTGGGATAGGTTTAATAACTACCCTAACCCTAACGCGTACCCTAACCCTAACGCGTACCCTAACCCTAACCCCTACCCTAACCTTAACACGTACCCTAATCCTAACCCGTAACCTAAACCGAGCCCTAACCCTCAAACTAACCCTAACCCTAACCCTAACCCATACCCTATGCCTTACCCGAACACGTACCCTAAGCCTTACCCTAACAATAACCCTAACCCTAACCCTAAGCTACCCTTGAATCCTTCTGCCTGCAATAGATTTCCTAAGCACTCATGTTTTAAGGAACAGGTTAAAAAGAGAATCCTAATGTGATTCTTGATAATGGGTGTGTTCCTTATCTTCTCCTAGTGTCTAAACTCTTCTCCATGGCTGGACCCCCAAATAATATACCTTGACGTGCTAAGGGGTATCTATAGAGGGGGGTAGGTTTAATAACTACCCTAACCCTAACGCGTACCCTAACCCTAACCCCTACCCTAACCCTAACACGTACCCTAAACCGAACCCTAACCCTCAAACTTACCCTAACCCTAACCCTAACCCATACCCTACGCCGTACCCGAACCCGTACCCGAACCCGTACCCGAACCCGTACCCTAAGCCGTACCCTAAGCCGTACCCTAACCCTAAGCTACCCTTGACTGCTTCTGCCTCCAATAGATTTCCTAAGCACTAGTGTTTTAAGGAACAGGTTAAAAAGGGAATCCTAATGTGATTTCTTGATAATGGGTGTGTTCCTTATCTTCTCCTAGTGTCATAACTCTTCTCCATGGCTGGACCCCCAAATAATATTCCTTGACGTGCTAAGGGGTATCTAGAGAGTGGGATAGGTTTAATAACTACCCTAACCCTAACACGAACCCTAATCCTAACGCGTACCCTAAACCGAGCCCTAACCCTCAAACTAACCCTAACCCTAACCCTAACCCATACCCTACGCCGTACCCGAACACGTACCCGAACCCGCACCCTAAGGCGTACCTTAACCCTAACCCTAACCCTAACCCTAACCCTAAGCTACCCTTGAGTGCTTCTGCCTCCAATAGATTTCCTAAGCACTAGTGTTTTAAGGAACAGGTTAAAAAGAGAATCCTAATGTGATTTCTTGATAATGGGTGTGTTCCTTATCTTCTCCTAGTGTCTAAACTCTTCTCCCTGTCTGGACCCCCAAATAATATTCCTTGACGTGCTAAGGGGTATCTAGAGAGTGGGATAGGTTTAATAACTACCCTAACCCTAACGCGTACCCTAACCCTAACGCGTACCCTAACCCTAACCCCTACCCTAACCTTAACACGTACCCTAATCCTAACCCGTACCCTAAACCGAGCCCTAACCCTCAAACTAACCCTAACCCTAACCCTAACCCATACCCTACACCGTACCCGAACCCGTACCCGAACCCGTACCCTAAGCCGTACCCTAACCCTAACCCTAACCCTAAGCTACCCTTGACTGCTTCTGCCTCCAATAGATTTCCTAAGCACTAGTGTTTTAAGGAACAGGTTAAAAAGGGAATCCTAATGTGATTTCTTGATAATGGTTGTGTTCCTTATCTTCTCCTAGTGTCTAAACTCTTCTCCATGGCTGGACCCCCAAATAATATTCCTTGACGTGCTAAGGGGTATCTAGAGAGTGGGATAGGTTTAATAACTACCCTAACCCTAACACGAACTCTAATCCTTACCCGTACCCTAAACCGAGCCCTAACCTTCAAACTAACCCTAACCCTAACCCTAACCCATACCCTACGCCGTACACGAACCCGTACCCAAACCCGTATCCTAAGCCGTAACCTAACCCTAACCCAATCCTAACCCTAAGCTACCCTTGACTGCTTCTGCCTCCAATAGATTTCCTAAGCACTAGTGTTTTAAGGAACAGGTTAAAAAGAGAATCCTAATGTGATTTCTTGATAATGGGTGTGTTCCTTATCTTCTCCTAGTGTCTAAACTCTTCTCCCTGGCTGGACCCCCCAATAATATTCCTTGACGTGCAAAGGGGTATCTAGAGAGTGGGATAGGTTTAATAACTACCCTAACCCTAACGCGTACCCTAACCCTAACCCCTACCCTAACCTTAACACGTACCCTAATCCTAACCCGTACCCTAAACCGAGCCCTAACCCTCAAACTAACCCTAACCCTAACCCTAAACCATACCCTACGCCGTACACGAACCAGTACACGAACCCGTACCCTAAGCCGTACCCTAACACTAACCCTAACCCTAACCCTAACCCTAACCCTAAGCTACCCTTGACTGCTTCTGCCTCCAATAGATTTCCTAAGCACTAGTGTTTTAAGGAACAGGTTAAAAAGAGAATCCTAATGCGATTTCTTGATAATGGGTGTGTTCCTTATCTTCTCCTAGTGTCTAAACTCTTCTCCCTGGCCCGACCCCCAAATAATATTCCTTGACGTGCTAAGGGGTATCTAGAGAGTGGGATAGGTTTAATAACTACCCTAACCCTAACGCGTACCCTAACCCTAACCCCTACCCTAACCTTAACACGTACCCTAATCCTAACCCGTACCGTAAACCGAGCCCTAACCCTCAAACTAACCCTAACCCTAACCCTAAACCATACCCTACGCCGTACACGAACCAGTACACGAACCCGTACCCTAAGCCGTACCCTAACACTAACCCCAACCCTAACCCTAACCCTAACCCTAAGCTACCCTTGACTGCTTCTGCCTCCAATAGATTTCCTAAGCACTAGTGTTTTAAGGAACAGGTTAAAAAGAGAATCCTAATGTGATTTCTTGATAATGGGTGTGTTCCTTATCTTCTCCTAGTGTCTAAACTCTTCTCCCTGGCTGGACCCCCAAATAATATTCCTTGAGGTGCTAAGGGGTATCTAGAGAGTGGGATAGGTTTAATAACTACCCTAACCCTAACGCGTACCCTAACCCTAACCCCTACCCTAACTTTAACACGTACCCTAATCCTAACCCGTACCCTAAACCGAGCCCTAACCCTCAAACTAACCCTAACCCTAACCCTAACACATACCCTACGCCGTACCCGAACCCGTACCCGAACCCTAAGCCGTACCCTAACACTAACCCTAACCCTAACCCTAACCCTAAGCTACCCTTGACTGCTTCTGCCTCCAATAGATTTCCTAAGCACTAGTGTTTTAAGGAATAGGTTAAAAAGTGAATCCTAATGTGATTTCTTGATAATGGGTGTGTTCCTTATATTCTCCTAGTGTCTAAACTCTTCTCCATGGCTGGACACCCAAATAATATTCCTTGACGTGCTAAGGGGTATCTAGAGAGTGGGATAGGTTTAATAACAACCCTAACCCTAACGCGTACCCTAACCCTATCCCCTACCCTAACCCTAACAGGTACCCTAATCCTAACCCGTACCCTAAACCGAGCCCTAACCCTCAAATTAACCCTAACCCTAACCCTAACCCATACCCTACGCCGTACCCGAACCCGTACCCTAAGCGGTACCCTAAAGCTAACCCTAACCCTAACCCTAACCCTAACCCTAAGCTACCCTTGAGTGCTTCTGCCTCCAATAGATTTCCTAAGCACTAGTGTTTTAAGGAACAGGTTAAAAAGAGAATCCTAATGTGATTTCTTGATAATGGGTGTGTTCCTTATCTTCTCCTAGTGTCTAAACTCTTCTCCCTGTCTGGACCCCCAAATAATATTCCTTGACGTGCTAAGGGGTATCTAGAGAGTGGGATAGGTTTAATAACTACCCTAACCCTAACGCGTACCCTAACCCTAAACCCTAACCTAACCCTAACATGTACCCTAATCCTAACCCGTACCCTAAACCGAGCACTAACCCTCAAACTATCCCTAACCCTAACCCTAACCCATACCCTACGCCGTACCCGAACCCATACCCTAAGCCGTACCCTAACCCTAACCCTAACCCTAACCCTAAGCTACCCTTGACTGCTTCTGCCTCCAATAGATTTCCTAAGCACTAGTGTATTAAGGAACAGGTTAAAAAGAGAATCCTATTGTGATTTCAGGATAATGGGTGTGTTCCTTATCTTCTCCTAGTGTCTAAACTCTTCTCCATGGCTGGACCCCCAAATAATATTCCTTGACGTGCTAAGGGGTATCTAGAGAGTGGGATAGGTTTAATAACTACCCTAACCCTAACGCGTACCCTAACCCTAACCCCTACCCTAACCCTAACACGTACCCTAATCCTGACCCGTACCCTAAACCGAGCCCTAACCCTCAAACTAACCCTAACCCTAACCCTAACCCATACCCTACGCCGTACCCGAACCCGTAACCTAACCCGTACCCTAACACTAACCCTAACCCTAACCCTAAGCTACCCTTGACTGCTTCTGCCTCCAATAGATTTCCTAAGCACTAGTGTTTTAAGGAACAGGTTAAAAAGAGAATCCTTATGTGATTTCTTGATAATGGGTGTGTTCCTTATCTTCTCCTAGTGTCTAAACTCTTTTCCATGGCTGGACCCCCAAATAATATTCCTTGACGTGCTAAGGGGTATCTAGAGAGTGGGATAGGTTTAATAACTACCCTAACCCTAACGCGTACCCTAACCCTAACACGTACCCTAATCCTAAACCGTACCCTAAACCGAGCCCTAACCCTCAAACTAACCCTAACCCTAACCCTAACCCATACCCTACGCCGTACCCGAACCCGTACCCTAAGCCTTACCCTAACAATAACCCTAACCCTAACCCTAAGCTACCCTTGACTGCTTCTGCCTCCAATAGATTTCCTAAGCACTAGTGTTTTAAGGAACAGGTTAAAAAGAGAATCCTAATGTGATTTCTTGATAATGGGTGTGTTCCTTATCTTCTCCTAGTGTCTAAACTCTTCTCCATGGCTGGACCCCCAAATAATATTCCTTGACGTGCTAAGGGGTATCTAGAGAGTGGGATAGGTTTAATAACTACCCTAACCCTAACGCGTACCCTAACCCTAACCTCTACCCTAACCCTAACACGTACACTAATCCTAACCCGTACCCTAAACCGAGCCCTAACCCTCAAACTAACCCTAACCCTAAATCTAACCCATACCCTACGCCGTACCCGAACCCGTACCCGAACCCGTACCCTAAGCCGTACCCTAACCCTAACCCTAACCCTAACACTAAGCTACCCTTGACTGCTTCTGCCTCCAATAGATTTCCTAAGCACTAGTCTATTAAGGAACAGGTTAAAAAGAGAATCCTAATGTGATTTCAGGATAATGGGTGTGTTCCTTATCTTCTCCTAGTGTCTAAACTCTTCTCCATGGCTGGACCCCCAAATAATACTCCTTGACGTGCTAAGGGGTATCTAGAGAGTGGGATAGGTTTAATAACTACCCTAACCCTAACGCGTACCCTAACCCTAACGCGTACCCTAACCCTAACCCCTACCCTAACCTTAACACGTACCCTAATCCTAACCCGTACCCTAAACCGAGCCCTAACCCTCAAACTAACCCTAACCCTAACCCTAACCCATACCCTACACCGTACCCGAACCCGTACCCGAACCCGTACCCTAAGCCGTACCCTAACCCTAACCCTAACCCTAAGCTACCCTTGACTGCTTCTGCCTCCAATAGATTTCCTAAGCACTAGTGTTTTAAGGAACAGGTTAAAAAGGGAATCCTAATGTGATTTCTTCATAATGGTTGTGTTCCTTATCTTCTCCTAGTGTCTAAACTCTTCTCCATGGCTGGACCCCCAAATAATATTCCTTGACGTGCTAAGGGGTATCTAGAGAGTGGGATAGGTTTAATAACTACCCTAACCCTAACACGAACTCTAATCCTTACCCGTACCCTAAACCGAGCCCTAACCTTCAAACTAACCCTAACCCTAACCCTAACCCATACCCTACGCCGTACACGAACCCGTACCCAAACCCGTACCCTAAGCCGTAACCTAACCCTAACCCAATCCTAACCCTAAGCTACCCTTGACTGCTTCTGCCTGCAATAGATTTCCTAAGCACTAGTGTTTTAAGGAACAGGTTAAAAAGAGAATCCTAATGTGATTTCTTGATAATGGGTGTGTTCCTTATCTTCTCCTAGTGTCTAAACTCTTCTCCCTGGCTGAACCCCCCAATAATATTCCTTGACGTGCTAAGGGGTATCTAGAGAGTGGGATAGGTTTAATAACTACCCTAACCCTAACGCGTACCCTAACCCTAACCCCTACCCTAACCTTAACACGTACCCTAATCCTAACCCGTACCCTAAACCGAGCCCTAACCCTCAAACTAACCCTAACCCTAACCCTAAACCATACCCTACGCCGTACACGAACCAGTACACGAACCCGTACACTAAGCCGTACCCTAACACTAACCCTAACCCTAACCCTAACCCTAAGCTACCCTTGACTGCTTCTGCCTCCAATAGATTTCCTAAGCACTAGTGTTTTCAGGAACAGGTTAAAAAGAGAATCCTAATGCGATTTCTTGATAATGGGTGTGTTCCTTATCTTCTCCTAGTGTCTAAACTCTTCTCCCTGGCCCGACCCCCAAATAATATTCCTTGACGTGCTAAGGGGTATCTAGAGAGTGGGATAGGTTTAATAACTACCCTAACCCTAACGCGTACCCTAACCCTAACCCCTACCCTAACCTTAACACGTACCCTAATCCTAACCCGTACCGTAAACCGAGCCCTAACCCTCAAACTAACCCTAACCCTAACCCTAAACCATACCCTACGCCGTACACGAACCAGTACACGAACCCGTACCCTAAGCCGTACCCTAACACTAACCCCAACCCTAACCCTAACCCTAACCCTAAGCTACCCTTGACTGCTTCTGCCTCCAATAGATTTCCTAAGCACTAGTGTTTTAAGGAACAGGTTAAAAAGAGAATCCTAATGTGATTTCTTGATAATGGGTGTGTTCCTTATCTTCTCCTAGTGTCTAAACTCTTCTCCATGGCTGGACCCCCAAATAATATTCCTTGACGTGCTAAGTGGTATCTAGAGAGTGGGATAGGTTTAATAACTACCCTAACCCTAACGCGTACCCTAACCCTAACCTCTACCCTAACCCTAACACGTACACTAATCCTAACCCGTACCCTAAACCGAGCCCTAACCCTCAAACTAACCCTAACCCTAAACCTAACCCATACCCTACGCCGTACCCGAACCCGTACCCGAACCCGTACCCTAAGCCGTACCCTAACCCTAACCCTAACCCTAACACTAAGCTACCTTTGACTGCTTCTGCCTCCAATAGATTTCCTAAGCACTAGTCTATTAAGGAACAGGTTAAAAAGAGAATCCTAATGTGATTTCAGGATAATGGGTGTGTTCCTTATCTTCTCCTAGTGTCTAAACTCTTCTCCATGGCTGGACCCCCAAATAATACTCCTTGACGTGCTAAGGGGTATCTAGAGAGTGGGATAGGTTTAATAACTACCCTAACCCTAACGCGTACCCTAACCCTAACCCCTACCCTAACCCTAACACGAACCCTAATCCTAACCCGTACCCTAAACCGAGCCCTAACCTTCAAACTAACCCTAACCCTAACCCTAACCCATACCCTACGCCGTACACGAACACGTACCCGAACCCGTACCCTAAGCCGTACCCTAACCCTAACCCTAACCCTAACCCTAAGCTACCCTTGACTGCTTCTGCCTCCAATAGATTTCCTAAGCACTAGTGTTTTAAGGAACAGGTTAAAAAGAGAATCCTAATGTGATTTCTTGATAATGGGTGTGTTCCTTATCTTCTCCTAGTGTCTAATCTCTTCTCCATGGCTGGACACCCAAATAATATTCCTTGACGTGCTAAGGGGTATCTAGAGAGTGGGATAGGTTTAATAACTACCCTAACCCTAACGCGTACCCTAACCCTAACCCCTACCCTAACCCTAACTCGTACCCTAAACCTAACCCGTACCCTAAACCGAGCCCTAACCCTCAAACTAACCCTAACCCTAACCCTAACCCATACCCTACGCCGTACCCGAACCCGTACCCGAACCCGTACCCTAACACTAACCCTAACCCTAACCCTAACCCTAAGCTACCCTTGAATGCTTCTGCCTCCAATAGATTTCCTAAGCACTAGTGTTTTAAGGAACAGGTTAAAAAGAGAATCCTAATGTGATTTCTTGATAATGGGTGTGTTCCTTATCTTCTCCTAGTGTCTAAACTCTTCTCCCTGGCTGGACCCCCAAATAATATTCCTTGAGGTGCTAAGGGGTATCTAGAGAGTGGGATAGGTTTAATAACTACCCTAACCCTAACGCGTACCCTAACCCTAACCCCTACCCTAACTTTAACACGTACCCTAATCCTAACCCGTACCCTAAACCGAGCCCTAACCCTCAAACTAACCCTAACCCTAACCCTAACACATACCCTACGCCGTACCCGTACCCGTACCCGAACCCGTACCCTAAGCCGTACCGTAACACTAACCCTAACCCTAACCCTAACCCTAAGCTACCCTTGAGTGCTTCTGCCTCCAATAGATTTCCTAAGCACTAGTGTTTTAAGGAACAGGTTAAAAAGAGAATCCTAATGTGATTTCTTGATAATGGGTGTGTTCCTTATCTTCTCCTAGTGTCTAAACTCTTCTCCCTGTCTGGACCCCCAAATAATATTCCTTGACGTGCTAAGGGGTATCTAGAGAGTGGGATAGGTTTAATAACTACCCTAACCCTAACGCGTACCCTAACCCTAACGCGTACCCTATCCCTAACCCCTACCCTAACCTTAACACGTACCCTAATCCTAACCCGTACCCTAAACCGAGCCCTAACCCTCAAACTAACCCTAACCCTAACCCTAACCCATACCCTATGCCGTACCCGAACACGTACCCTAAGCCTTACCCTAACAATAACCCTAACCCTAACCCTAAGCTACCCTTGACTGCTTCTGCCTGCAATAGATTTCCTAAGCACTCATGTTTTAAGGAACAGGTTAAAAAGAGAATCCTAATGTGATTCTTGATAATGGGTGTGTTCCTTATCTTCTCCTAGTGTCTAAACTCTTCTCCATGGCTGGACCCCCAAATAATATACCTTGACGTGCTAAGGGGTATCTAGAGAGGGGGGTAGGTTTAATAACTACCCTAACCCTAACGCGTACCCTAACCCTAACCCCTACCCTAACCCTAACACGTACCCTAAACCGAACCCTAACCCTCAAACTTACCCTAACCCTAACCCTAACCCATACCCTACGCCGTACCCGAACCCGTACCCGAACCCGTACCCGAACCCGTACCCTAAGGCGTACCCTAACCCTAACCCTAACCCTAAGCTACCCTTGACTGCTTCTGCCTCCAATAGATTTCCTAAGCACTAGTGTTTTAAGGAACAGGTTAAAAAGGGAATCCTAATGTGATTTCTTGATAATGCTTGTGTTCCTTATCTTCTCCTAGTGTCTAAACTCTTCTCCATGGCTGGACCCCCAAATAATATTCCTTGACGTGCTAAGGGGTATCTAGAGAGTGGGATAGGTTTAATAACTACCCTAACCCTAACACGAACCCTAATCCTAACGTGTACCCTAAACCGAGCCCTAACCCTCAAACTAACCCTAACCCTAACCCTAACCCATACCCTACGCCGTACCCGAACACGTACCCGAACCCGCACCCTAAGGCGTACCTTAACCCTAACCCTAACCCTAACCCTAACCCTAAGCTACCCTTGAGTGCTTCTGCCTCCAATAGATTTCCTAAGCACTAGTGTTTTAAGGAACAGGTTAAAAAGAGAATCCTAATGTGATTTCTTGATAACGGGTGTGTTCCTTATCTTCTCCTAGTGTCTAAACTCTTCTCCCTGTCTGGACCCCCAAATAATATTCCTTGACGTGCTAAGGGGTATCTAGAGAGTGGGATAGGTTTAATAACTACCCTAACCCTAACGCGTACCCTAACCCTAACGCGTACACTAACCCTAACCCCTACCCTAAACTTAACACGTACCCTAATCCTAACCCGTACCCTAAACCGAGCCCTAACCCTCAAACTAACCCTAACCATAACCCTAACACATACCCTACACCGTACCCGAACCCGTACCCGAACCCGTACCCTAAGCCGTACCCTAACCCTAACCCTAACCCTAAGCTACCCTTGACTGCTTCTGCCTCCAATAGATTTCCTAAGCACTAGTGTTTTAAGGAACAGGTTAAAAAGGGAATCCTAATGTGATTTCTTGATAATGGTTGTGTTCCTTATCTTCTCCTAGTGTCTAAACTCTTCTCCATGGCTGGACCCCCAAATAATATTCCTTGACGTGCTAAGGGGTATCTAGAGAGTGGGATAGGTTTAATAACTACCCTAACCCTAACACGAACCCTAATCCTTACCCGTACCCTAAACCGAGCCCTAACCTTCAAACTAACCCTAACCCTAACCCTAACCCATACCCTACGCCGTACACGAACCCGTACCCAAACCCGTACCCTAAGCCGTAACCTAACCTTAACCCAATCCTAACCCTAAGCTACCCTTGACTGCTTCTGCCTCCAATAGATTTCCTAAGCACTATTGTTTTAAGGAACAGGTTAAAAAGAGAATCCTAATGTGATTTCTTGATAATGGGTGTGTTCCTTATCTTCTCCTAGTGTCTAAACTCTTCTCCCTGGCTGGACCCCCAAATAATATTCCTTGACGTGCTAAGGGGTATCTAGAGAGTGGGATAGGTTTAATAACTACCCTAACCCTAACGCGTACCCTAACCCTAACCCCTACCCTAACCCTAACACGTACCCTAATCCTGACCCGTACCCTAAACCGAGCCCTAACCCTCAAACTAACCCTAACCCTAACCCTAACCCATACCCTACGCCGTACCCGAACCCGTAACCTAACCCGTACCCTAACACTAACCCTAACCCTAACCCTAAGCTACCCTTGACTGCTTCTGCCTCCAATAGATTTCCTAAGCACTAGTGTTTTAAGGAACAGGTTAAAAAGAGAATCCTTATGTGATTTCTTGATAATGGGTGTGTTCCTTATCTTCTCCTAGTGTCTAAACTCTTTTCCATGGCTGGACCCCCAAATAATATTCCTTGACGTGCTAAGGGGTATCTAGAGAGTGGGATAGGTTTAATAACTACCCTAACCCTAACGCGTACCCTAACCCTAACACGTACCCTAATCCTAAACCGTACCCTAAACCGAGCCCTAACCCTCAAACTAACCCTAACCCTAACCCTAACCCATACCCTACGCCGTACCCGAACCCGTACCCTAAGCCTTACTCTAACAATAATCCTAACCCTAACCCTAAGCTACCCTTGACTGCTTCTGCCTCCAATAGATTTCCTAAGCACTAGTGTTTTAAGGAACAGGTTAAAAAGAGAATCCTAATGTGATTTCTTGATAATGGGTGTGTTCCTTATCTTCTCCTAGTGTCTAAACTCTTCTCCATGGCTGGACCCCCAAATAATATTCCTTGACGTGCTAAGGGGTATCTAGAGAGTGGGATAGGTTTAATAACTACCCTAACCCTAACGCGTACCCTAACCCTAACCTCTACCCTAACCCTAACACGTACACTAATCCTAACCCGTACCCTAAACCGAGCCCTAACCCTCAAACTAACCCTAACCCTAAATCTAACCCATACCCTACGCCGTACCCGAACCCGTACCCGAACCCGTACCCTAAGCCGTACCCTAACCCTAACCCTAACCCTAACACTAAGCTACCCTTGACTGCTTCTGCCTCCAATAGATTTCCTAAGCACTAGTCTATTAAGGAACAGGTTAAAAAGAGAATCCTAATGTGATTTCAGGATAATGGGTGTGTTCCTTATCTTCTCCTAGTGTCTAAACTCTTCTCCATGGCTGGACCCCCAAATAATACTCCTTGACGTGCTAAGGGGTATCTAGAGAGTGGGATAGGTTTAATAACTACCCTAACCCTAACGCGTACCCTAACCCTAACGCGTACCCTAACCCTAACCCCTACCCTAACCTTAACACGTACCCTAATCCTAACCCGTACCCTAAACCGAGCCCTAACCCTCAAACTAACCCTAACCCTAACCCTAACCCATACCCTACACCGTACCCGAACCCGTACCCGAACCCGTACCCTAAGCCGTACCCTAACCCTAACCCTAACCCTAAGCTACCCTTGACTGCTTCTGCCTCCAATAGATTTCCTAAGCACTAGTGTTTTAAGGAACAGGTTAAAAAGGGAATCCTAATGTGATTTCCTCATAATGGTTGTGTTCCTTATCTTCTCCTAGTGTCTAAACTCTTCTCCATGGCTGGACCCCCAAATAATATTCCTTGACGTGCTAAGGGGTATCTAGAGAGTGGGATAGGTTTAATAACTACCCTAACCCTAACACGAACTCTAATCCTTACCCGTACCCTAAACCGAGCCCTAACCTTCAAACTAACCCTAACCCTAACCCTAACCCATACCCTACGCCGTACACGAACCCGTACCCAAACCCGTACCCTAAGCCGTAACCTAACCCTAACCCAATCCTAACCCTAAGCTACCCTTGACTGCTTCTGCCTGCAATAGATTTCCTAAGCACTAGTGTTTTAAGGAACAGGTTAAAAAGAGAATCCTAATGTGATTTCTTGATAATGGGTGTGTTCCTTATCTTCTCCTAGTGTCTAAACTCTTCTCCCTGGCTGAACCCCCCAATAATATTCCTTGACGTGCTAAGGGGTATCTAGAGAGTGGGATAGGTTTAATAACTACCCTAACCCTAACGCGTACCCTAACCCTAACCCCTACCCTAACCTTAACACGTACCCTAATCCTAACCCGTACCCTAAACCGAGCCCTAACCCTCAAACTAACCCTAACCCTAACCCTAAACCATACCCTACGCCGTACACGAACCAGTACACGAACCCGTACCCTAAGCCGTACCCTAACACTAACCCCAACCCTAACCCTAACCCTAACCCTAAGCTACCCTTGACTGCTTCTGCCTCCAATAGATTTCCTAAGCACTAGTGTTTTAAGGAACAGGTTAAAAAGAGAATCCTAATGTGATTTCTTGATAATGGGTGTGTTCCTTATCTTCTCCTAGTGTCTAAACTCTTCTCCATGGCTGGACCCCCAAATAATATTCCTTGACGTGCTAAGGGGTATCTAGAGAGTGGGATAGGTTTAATAACTACCCTAACCCTAACGCGTACCCTAACCCTAACCTCTACCCTAACCCTAACACGTACACTAATCCTAACCCGTACCCTAAACCGAGCCCTAACCCTCAAACTAACCCTAACCCTAAACCTAACCCATACCCTACGCCGTACCCGAACCCGTACCCGAACCCGTACCCTAAGCCGTACCCTAACCCTAACCCTAACCCTAACACTAAGCTACCTTTGACTGCTTCTGCCTCCAATAGATTTCCTAAGCACTAGTCTATTAAGGAACAGGTTAAAAAGAGAATCCTAATGTGATTTCAGGATAATGGGTGTGTTCCTTATCTTCTCCTAGTGTCTAAACTCTTCTCCATGGCTGGACCCCCAAATAATACTCCTTGACGTGCTAAGGGGTATCTAGAGAGTGGGATAGGTTTAATAACTACCCTAACCCTAACGCGTACCCTAACCCTAACCCCTACCCTAACCCTAACACGAACCCTAATCCTAACCCGTACCCTAAACCGAGCCCTAACCTTCAAACTAACCCTAACCCTAACCCTAACCCATACCCTACGCCGTACACGAACACGTACCCGAACCCGTACCCTAAGCCGTACCCTAACCCTAACCCTAACCCTAACCCTAAGCTACCCTTGACTGCTTCTGCCTCCAATAGATTTCCTAAGCACTAGTGTTTTAAGGAACAGGTTAAAAAGAGAATCCTAATGTGATTTCTTGATAATGGGTGTGTTCCTTATCTTCTCCTAGTGTCTAATCTCTTCTCCATGGCTGGACACCCAAATAATATTCCTTGACGTGCTAAGGGGTATCTAGAGAGTGGGATAGGTTTAATAACTACCCTAACCCTAACGCGTACCCTAACCCTAACCCCTACCCTAACCCTAACTCGTACCCTAAACCTAACCCGTACCCTAAACCGAGCCCTAACCCTCAAACTAACCCTAACCCTAACCCTAACCCATACCCTACGCCGTACCCGAACCCGTACCCGAACCCGTACCCTAACACTAACCCTAACCCTAACCCTAACCCTAACCCTAAGCTACCCTTGACTGCTTCTGCCTCCAATAGATTTCCTAAGCACTAGTGTTTTAAGGAACAGGTTAAAAAGAGAATCCTAATGTGATTTCTTGATAATGGGTGTGTTCCTTATCTTCTCCTAGTGTCTAAACTCTTCTCCCTGGCTGGACCCCCAAATAATATTCCTTGAGGTGCTAAGGGGTATCTAGAGAGTGGGATAGGTTTAATAACTACCCTAACCCTAACGCGTACCCTAACCCTAACCCCTACCCTAACTTTAACACGTACCCTAATCCTAACCCGTACCCTAAACCGAGCCCTAACCCTCAAACTAACCCTAACCCTAACCCTAACACATACCCTACGCCGTACCCGTACCCGTACCCGAACCCGTACCCTAAGCCGTACCGTAACACTAACCCTAACCCTAACCCTAACCCTAATCTACCCTTGAGTGCTTCTGCCTCCAATAGATTTCCTAAGCACTAGTGTTTTAAGGAACAGGTTAAAAAGAGAATCCTAATGTGATTTCTTGATAATGGGTGTGTTCCTTATCTTCTCCTAGTGTCTAAACTCTTCTCCCTGTCTGGACCCCCAAATAATATTCCTTGACGTGCTAAGGGGTATCTAGAGAGTGGGATAGGTTTAATAACTACCCTAACCCTAACGCGTACCCTAACCCTAACGCGTACCCTATCCCTAACCACTACCCTAACCTTAACACGTACCCTAATCCTAACCCGTACCCTAAACCGAGCCCTAACCCTCAAACTAACCCTAACCCTAACCCTAACCCATACCCTATGCCGTACCCGAACACGTACCCTAAGCCTTACCCTAACAATATCCCTAACCCTAACCCTAAGCTACCCTTGACTGCTTCTGCCTGCAATAGATTTCCTAAGCACTCATGTTTTAAGGAACAGGTTAAAAAGAGAATCCTAATGTGATTCTTGATAATGGGTGTGTTCCTTATCTTCTCCTAGTGTCTAAACTCTTCTCCATGGCTGGACCCCCAAATAATATACCTTGACGTGCTAAGGGGTATCTAGAGAGGGGGGTAGGTTTAATAACTACCCTAACCCTAACGCGTACCCTAACCCTAACCCCTACCCTAACCCTAACACGTACCCTAAACCGAACCCTAACCCTCAAACTTACCCTAACCCTAACCCTAACCCATACCCTACGCCGTACCCGAACCCGTACCCGAACCCGTACCCGAACCCGTACCCTAAGCCGTACCCTAACCCTAACCCTAAGCTACCCTTGACTGCTTCTGCCTCCAATAGATTTCCTAAGCACTAGTGTTTTAAGGAACAGGTTAAAAAGGGAATCCTAATGTTATTTCTTGATAATGCTTGTGTTCCTTATCTTCTCCTAGTGTCTAAACTCTTCTCCATGGCTGGACCCCCAAATAATATTCCTTGACGTGCTAAGGGGTATCTAGAGAGTGGGATAGGTTTAATAACTACCCTAACCCTAACACGAACCCTAATCCTAACGTGTACCCTAAACCGAGCCCTAACCCTCAAACTAACCCTAACCCTAACCCTAACCCATACCCTACGCCGTACCCGAACACGTACCCGAACCCGCACCCTAAGGCGTACCTTAACCCTAACCCTAACCCTAACCCTAACCCTAAGCTACCCTTGAGTGCTTCTGCCTCCAATAGATTTCCTAAGCACTAGTGTTTTAAGGAACAGGTTAAAAAGAGAATCCTAATGTGATTTCTTGATAACGGGTGTGTTCCTTATCTTCTCCTAGTGTCTAAACTCTTCTCCCTGTCTGGACCCCCAAATAATATTCCTTGACGTGCTAAGGGGTATCTAGAGAGTGGGATAGGTTTAATAACTACCCTAACCCTAACGCGTAACCTAACCCTAACGCGTACCCTAACCCTAACCCCTACCCTAAACTTAACACGTACCCTAATCCTAACCCGTACCCTAAACCGAGCCCTAACCCTCAAACTAACCCTAACCCTAACCCTAACACATACCCTACACCGTACCCGAACCCGTACCCGAACCCGTACCCTAAGCCGTACCCTAACCCTAACCCTAACCCTAAGCTACCCTTGACTGCTTCTGCCTCCAATAGATTTCCTAAGCACTAGTGTTTTAAGGAACAGGTTAAAAAGGGAATCCTAATGTGATTTCTTGATAATGGTTGTGTTCCTTATCTTCTCCTAGTGTCTAAACTCTTCTCCATGGCTGGACCCCCAAATAATATTCCTTGACGTGCTAAGGGGTATCTAGAGAGTGGGATAGGTTTAATAACTACCCTAACCCTAACACGAACCCTAATCCTTACCCGTACCCTAAACCGAGCCCTAACCTTCAAACTAACCCTAACCCTAACCCTAACCCATACCCTACGCCGTACACGAACCCGTACCCAAACCCGTACCCTAAGCCGTAACCTAACCCTAACCCAATCCTAACCCTAAGCTACCCTTGACTGCTTCTGCCTCCAATAGATTTCCTAAGCACTATTGTTTTAAGGAACAGGTTAAAAAGAGAATCCTAATGTGATTTCTTGATAATGGGTGTGTTCCTTATCTTCTCCTAGTGTCTAAACTCTTCTCCCTGGCTGGACCCCCAAATAATATTCCTTGACGTGCTAAGGGGTATCTAGAGAGTGGGATAGGTTTAATAACTACCCTAACCCTAACGCGTACCCTAACCTTCACACGTACCCTAATCCTAAACCGTACCCTAAACCGAGCCCTAACCCTCAAACTAACCCTAACCCTAACCCTAACCCATACCCTACGCCGTACCCGAACCCGTACCCTAAGCCTTACCCTAACAATAACCCTAACCCTAACCCTAAGCTACCCTTGACTGCTTCTGCCTCCAATAGATTTCCTAAGCACTAGTGTTTTAAGGAACAGGTTAAAAAGAGAATCCTAATGTGATTTCTTGATAATGGGTGTGTTCCTTATCTTCTCCTAGTGTCTAAACTCTTCTCCATGGCTGGACCCCCAAATAATATTCCTTGACGTGCTAAGGGGTATCTAGAGAGTGGGATAGGTTTAATAACTACCCTAACCCTAACGCGTACCCTAACCCTAACCTCTACCCTAACCCTAACACGTACACTAATCCTAACCCGTACCCTAAACCGAGCCCTAACCCTCAAACTAACCCTAACCCTAAACCTAACCCATACCCTACGCCGTACCCGAACCCGTACCCGAACCCGTACCCTAAGCCGTACCCTAACCCTAACCCTAACCCTAACACTAAGCTACCCTTGACTGCTTCTGCCTCCAATAGATTTCCTAAGCACTAGTCTATTAAGGAACAGGTTAAAAAGAGAATCCTAATGTGATTTCAGGATAATGGGTGTGTTCCTTATCTTCTCCTAGTGTCTAAACTCTTCTCCAAAGGCTGGACCCCCAAATAATACACCTTGACGTGCTAAGGGGTATCTAGAGAGTGGGATAGGTTTAATAACTACCCTAACCCTAACGCGTACCCTAACCCTAACCCCTACCCTAACCCTAACACGAACCCTAATCCTAACCCGTACCCTAAACCGAGCCCTAACCTTCAAACTAACCCTAACCCTAACCCTAACCCATACCCTACGCCGTACACGAACACGTACCCGAACCCGTACCCTAAGCCGTACCCTAACCCTAACCCTAACCCTAACCCTAAGCTACCCTTGACTGCTTCTGCCTCCAATAGATTTCCTAAGCACTAGTGTTTTAAGGAACAGGTTAAAAAGAGAATCCTAATGTGATTTCTTGATATTGGGTGTGTTCCTTATCTTCTCCTAGTGTCTAATCTCTTCTCCATGGCTGGACACCCAAATAATATTCCTTGACGTGCTAAGGGGTATCTAGAGAGTGGGATAGGTTTAATAACTACCCTAACCCTAACGCGTACCCTAACCCTAACCCCTACCCTAACCCTAACTCGTACCCTAATCCTAACCCGTACCCTAAACCGAGCCCTAACCCTCAAACTAACCCTAACCCTAACCCTAACCCATACCCTACGCCGTACCCGAACCCGTACCCGAACCCGTACCCTAACACTAACCCTAACCCTAACCCTAACCCTAACCCTAAGCTACCCTTGACTGCTTCTGCCTCCAATAGATTTCCTAAGCACTAGTGTTTTAAGGAACAGGTTAAAAAGCGAATCCTAATGTGATTTCTTGATAATGGGTGTGTTCCTTATCTTCTCCTAGTGTCTAAACTCTTCTCCCTGGCTGGACCCCCAAATAATATTCCTTGAGGTGCTAAGGGGTATCTAGAGAGTGGGATAGGTTTAATAACTACCCTAACCCTAACGCGTACCCTAACCCTAACCCCTACCCTAACTTTAACACGTACCCTAATCCTAACCCGTACCCTAAACCGAGCCCTAACCCTCAAACTAACACTAACCCTAACCCTAACACATACCCTACGCCGTACCCGAACCCGTACCCGAACCCGTACCCTAAGCCGTACCCTAACACTAACCCTAACCCTAACCCTAACCCTAAGCTACCCTTGACTGCTTCTGCCTCCAATAGATTTCCTAAGCACTAGTGTTTTAAGGAACAGGTTAAAAAGAGAATCCTAATGTGATTTCTTGATAATGGGTGTGTTCCTTATCTTCTCCTAGTGTCTAAACTCTTCTCCCTGTCTGGACCCCCAAATAATATTCCTTGACGTGCTAAGGGGTATCTAGAGAGTGGGATAGGTTTAATAACTACCCTAACCCTAACGCGTACCCTAACCCTAACGCGTACCCTAACCCTAACCCCTACCCTAACCTTAACACGTACCCTAATCCTAACCCGTACCCTAAACCGAGCCCTAACCCTCAAACTAACCCTAACCCTAACCCATACCCTATGCCGTACCCGAACACGTACCCTAAGCCTTACCCTAACAATAACCCTAACCCTAACCCTAAGCTACCCTTGACTGCTTCTGCCTGCAATAGATTTCCTAAGCACTCATGTTTTAAGGAACAGGTTAAAAAGAGAATCCTAATGTGATTCTTGATAATGGGTGTGTTCCTTATCTTCTCCTAGTGTCTAAACTCTTCTCCATGGCTGGACCCCCAAATAATATACCTTGACGTGCTAAGGGGTATCTAGAGAGGGGGGTAGGTTTAATAACTACCCTAACCCTAACGCGTACCCTAACCCTAACCCCTACCCTAACCCTAACACGTACCCTAAACCGAACCCTAACCCTCAAACTTACCCTAACCCTAACCCTAACCCATACCCTACGCCGTACCCGAACCCGTACCCGAACCCGTACCCGAACCCGTACCCTAAGCCGTACCCTAACCCTAACCCTAACCCTAAGCTACCCTTGACTGCTTCTGCCTCCAATAGATTTCCTAAGCACTAGTGTTTTAAGGAACAGGTTAAAAAGGGAATCCTAATGTGATTTCTTGATAATGGGTGTGTTCCTTATCTTCTCCTAGTGTCTAAACTCCTCTCCATGGCTGGACCCCCAAATAATATTCCTTGACGTGCTAAGGGGTATCTAGAGAGTGGGATAGGTTTAATAACTACCCTAACCCTAACACGAACCCTAATCCTAACGCGTACCCTAAACCGAGCCCTAACCCTCAAACTAACCCTAACCCTAACCCTAACCCATACCCTACGCCGTACCCGAACACGTACCCGAACCCGCACCCTAAGGCGTACCTTAACCCTAACCCTAACCCTAACCCTAACCCTAAGCTACCCTTGAGTGCTTCTGCCTCCAATAGATTTCCTAAGCACTAGTGTTTTAAGGAACAGGTTAAAAAGAGAATCCTAATGTGATTTCTTGATAACGGGTGTGTTCCTTATCTTCTCCTAGTGTCTAAACTCTTCTCCCTGTCTGGACCCCCAAATAATATTCCTTGACGTGCTAAGGGGTATCTAGAGAGTGGGATAGGTTTAATAACTACCCTAACCCTAACGCGTACCCTAACCCTAACGCGTACCCTAACCCTAACCCCTACCCTAACCTTAACACGTACCCTAATCCTAACCCGTACCCTAAACCGAGCCCTAACCCTCAAACTAACCCTAACCCTAACCCTAACCCATACCCTACACCGTACCCGAACCCGTACCCGAACCCGTACCCTAAGCCGTACCATAACCCTAACCCTAACCCTAAGCTACCCTTGACTGCTTCTGCCTCCAATAGATTTCCTAAGCACTAGTGTTTTAAGGAACAGGTTAAAAAGGGAATCCTAATGTGATTTCTTGATAATGGTTGTGTTCCTTATCTTCTCCTAGTGTCTAAACTCTTCTCCATGGCTGGACCCCCAAATAATATTCCTTGACGTGCTAAGGGGTATCTAGAGAGTGGGATAGGTTTAATAACTACCCTAACCCTAACACGAACCCTAATCCTTACCCGTACCCTAAACCGAGCCCTAACCTTCAAACTAACCCTAACCCTAACCCTAACCCATACCCTACGCCGTACACGAACCCGTACCCAAACCCGTACCCTAAGCCGTAACCTAACCCTAACCCAATCCTAACCCTAAGCTACCCTTGACTGCTTCTGCCTCCAATAGATTTCCTAAGCACTAGTGTTTTAAGGAACAGGTTAAAAAGAGAATCCTAATGTGATTTCTTGATAATGGGTGTGTTCCTTATCTTCTCCTAGTGTCTAAACTCTTCTCCCTGGCTGGACCCCCAAATAATATTCCTTGACGTGCTAAGGGGTATCTAGAGAGTGGGATAGGTTTAATAACTACCCTAACCCTAACGCGTACCCTAACCCTAACCCCTATCCTAACCTTAACACGTACCCTAATCCTAACCCGTACCCTAAACCGAGCCCTAACCCTCAAACTAACCCTAACCCTAACCCTAAACCATACCCTACGCCGTACACGAACCAGTACACGAACCCGTACCCTAAGCCGTACCCTAACACTAACCCTAACCCTAACCCTAAACCTAACCCTAAGCTACCCTTGACTGCTTCTGCCTCCAATAGATTTCCTAAGCACTAGTGTTTTAAGGAACAGGTTCAAAAGAGAATCCTAATGCGATTTCTTGATAATGGGTGTGTTCCTTAACTTCTCCTAGTGTCTAAACTCTTCTCCCTGGCCCGACCCCCAAATAATATTCCTTGACGTGCTAAGGGGTATCTAGAGAGTGGGATAGGTTTAATAACTACCCTAACCCTAACGCGTACCCTAACCCTAACCCCTACCCTAACCTTAACACGTACCCTAATCCTAACCCGTACCGTAAACCGAGCCCTAACCCTCAAACTAACCCTAACCCTAACCCTAAACCATACCCTACGCCGTACACGAACCAGTACACGAACCCGTACCCTAAGCCGTACCCTAACACTAACCCCAACCCTAACCCTAACCCTAACCCTAAGCTACCCTTGACTGCTTCTGCCTCCAATAGATTTCCTAAGCACTAGTGTTTTAAGGAACAGGTTAAAAAGAGAATCCTAATGTGATTTCTTGATAATGGGTGTGTTCCTTATCTTCTCCTAGTGTCTAAACTCTTCTCCCTGGCTGGACCCCCAAATAATATTCCTTGAGGTGCTAAGGGGTATCTAGAGAGTGGGATAGGTTTAATAACTACCCTAACCCTAACGCGTACCCTAACCCTAACCCCTACCCTAACTTTAACACGTACCCTAATCCTAACCCGTACCCTAAACCGAGCCCTAACCCTCAAACTAACCCTAACCCTAACCCTAACACATACCCTACGCCGTACCCGAACCCGTACCCGAACCCTAAGCTGTACCCTAACACTAACCCTAACCCTAACCCTAACCCTAAGCTACCCTTGACTGCTTCTGCCTCCAATAGATTTCCTAAGCACTAGTGTTTTAAGGAATAGGTTAAAAAGTGAATCCTAATGTGATTTCTTGATAATGGGTGTGTTCCTTATATTCTCCTAGTGTCTAAACTCTTCTCCATGGCTGGACACCCAAATAATATTCCTTGACGTGCTAAGGGGTATCTAGAGAGTGGGATAGGTTTAATAACAACCCTAACCCTAACGCGTACCCTAACCCTATCCCCTACCCTAATCCTAACAGGTACCCTAATCCTAACCCGTACCCTAAACCGAGCCCTAACCCTCAAATTAACCCTAACCCTAACCCTAACCCATACCCTACGCCGTACCCGAACCCGTACCCTAAGCGGTACCCTAAAGCTAACCCTAACCCTAACCCTAACCCTAACCCTAAGCTACCCTTGAGTGCTTCTGCCTCCAATAGATTTCCTAAGCACTAGTGTTTTAAGGAACAGGTTAAAAAGAGAATCCTAATGTGATTTCTTGATAATGGGTGTGTTCCTTATCTTCTCCTAGTGTCTAAACTCTTCTCCCTGTCTGGACCCCCAAATAATATTCCTTGACGTGCTAAGGGGTATCTAGAGAGTGGGATAGGTTTAATAACTACCCTAACCCTAACGCGTACCCTAACCCTAACGCGTACCCTAACCCTAACCCCTACCCTAACCTTAACACGTACCCTAATCCTAACCCGTACCCTAAACCGAGCCCTAACCCTCAAACTAACCCTAACCCTAACCCTAACCCATACCCTACACCGTACCCGAACCCGTACCCGAACCCGTACCCTAAGCCGTACCCTAACCCTAACCCTAACCCTAAGCTACCCTTGACTGCTTCTGCCTGCAATAGATTTCCTAAGCACTCATGTTTTAAGGAACAGGTTAAAAAGAGAATCCTAATGTGATTCTTGATAATGGGTGTGTTCCTTATCTTCTCCTAGTGTCTAAACTCTTCTCCATGGCTGGACCCCCAAATAATATACCTTGACGTGCTAAGGGGTATTTAGAGAGGGGGGTAGGTTTAATAACTACCCTAACCCTAACGCGTACCCTAACCCTAACCCCTACCCTAACCCTAACACGTACCCTAAACCGAACCCTAACCCTCAAACTTACCCTAACCCTAACCCTAACCCATACCCTACGCCGTACCCGAACCCGTACCCGAACCCGTACCCGAACCCGTACCCTAAGCCGTACCCTAACCCTAACCCTAACCCTAAGCTACCCTTGACTGCTTCTGCCTCCAATAGATTTCCTAAGCACTAGTGTTTTAAGGAACAGGTTAAAAAGAGAATCCTAATGTGATTTCTTGATAATGGGTGTGTTCCTTATCTTCTCCTAGTGTCTAAACTCTTCTCCATGGCTGGACACCCAAATAATATTCCTTGACGTGCTAAGGGGTATCTAGAGAGTGGGATAGGTTTAATAACTACCCTAACCCTAACGCGTACCCTAACCCTAACCCCTACCCTAACCCTAACACGTACCCTAATCCTAACCCATACCCTAAACCGAGCCCTAACCCTCAAACTAACCCTAACCCTAACCCTAACCCATACCCTACGCCGTACCCGAACCCATAACCTAACCCGTACCCTAACACTAAACCTAACCCTAACCCTAACCCTAACCCTAAGCTACCCTTGACTGCTTCTGCCTCCAATAGATTTCCTAAGCACTAGTGTTTTAAGGAACAGGTTA